>NW_007011020.1:21665-27899 GCF_000164805.1 Carlito syrichta | reverse complement strand
CCAAGAACCTGGAAACAACCATGCTGCCCATCAAAAGAGGACTGGATTAAAAAAATGTGGTACATATACACGATGGAATACTACGCAGCCACAAAAAAGAACAAAATCATGAATTTCGCAGCAACCTGGATGGAACTAGAGTCTATAATACTGAGTGACCTCTCACAGAAACAAAGATCCGAATATCACATGTTCTCACTCATATAATGAACCTTGAACATACAACGTAATACTATAAGAAAATGACTGACGGTACTGGGAAGCTATGGGGGGGAGGGGGATGGGATTAACAGTAGCAAATATCTGTCGGGGGATGGGAAAACACCTCTTATCAACAGGGTGCCTGAATGAAATGTAATTGTACACCTAACCCTTAACTGTACCCCAAAAAACCATAATAAAAAATACTGATTAATTACAAAAAAAAATTTCTGTAGGGCCTACATTTTTTGTGTAAATTAATGGTATTCAAGCATGTTTTTGTTACATGTATATATTGCCCTGTAGTGAAGTTCAGGGTTGAAGTACAACGATCATCTTAAAAATGTACATTAAATAACTTCTCATCCATCACCCCCTCCCACTCTCTGTGCCTTCAGTGCTTTCAAGGTCTGTATTTCACTCTTTATGTCCATTTGTCATGGCTATTTATCTTCCACTTACATATGAGAACATATGGTATATGATTTTCTGTTTCTTATTTATTTCACGCATGATAATAGCCTCCAGTTCTATTCCTGTTGCTGCAAAAATCATGATTCGCTTTTTTTGAGTTGTGGATTATTTCCTAGGGTATGTGTCTGTTTGTATGTGTTATTGTGTATGTGTGTGTGTATATATTTATAAACCCACATACATATGGTATATGTGCAAATATATATATATAAGCATAATACATTTTTATTCAAACTTTTTTATTCAAGCATTTGTTAATGGACACTTAGATTGCTTCCATATCTCTGATACAGTGCATAATGCAACAAAAAATGTAAAAGTGAGGGTTTTTTTTAAATATAATTTGTATTCATTTTTGTAGACACCCAGTAGTGTGATTTCTGGATTAAATGATAGTACTGCTTTTATTTTTGAAAAATCTCCAAACTGTTTCCCATAGATGTCATACTAATTTACGTTTCCACCAACAGTGTATAATGTTCTGTTTTCTCCACATGCTTGTGATCATCTGCTATTTTTCCCTTTATTGAGTCATTTTGAAATGTGTAAGTTGGAATCTCATTTCAGTTTTCATTTACACTTACTTGATAATTGGTGATTTTGAGTATTTTATATGCTTGTTGGCCATTTTTACATTTGTTTTTGAATAATGTCTGAAATGGAATGCTGAAATGCTTTGAAACCTGAGGCCCAGGGCTCAAGAGAGTGGCTGGATATCTTCAAATCTCCACCAACAGAGAAAATGAAGTAGGTCTGCTGTTACCTAGCACCTGACTTTGCAATATTTGTAATATTAAAACACAGGCCAATGGTTTTTGGGGAGAGGTAGTGGTGATGAGCACATATACAAGAGCAGGGCTGGTGCGAAAACTTCTGTTTCATGATGTTTGTATTTCATGAGTCTATTCATTTTGTGATCGACCTGCACAATTAAGATATATGCTTAGCTGAAAATAATTCAACAAAATATGTACAAGAAAATAGATTATTTCCTCAAATGTTTTACTGGCTGAAATAAGCATTTAATAAGGTATTTGAAACATTTAAAGTCGTACCATTTCTTCTTCATCATCTATATAAAGCAGACTGGAGTTCATAGAAGCACAGGCCATCATACTCTCCTCCCATGTTTTTGTTTCCTTTCCCATGTAATAAGAGCTGCTGGAATATGTAAACCATTCCTCTGGACAACTGCAATTATATGCTGAGGAAACATTGTAAATTACCCAGAAAAATATGAATACTGTAAAATGACACTTAAAGAGTAAATTTACAAAAGTATGTCATGTGTGTACATAACATATCTAGGTATTCTCACAGAATGGTACATGTAATTTGAAACCCACTGACTCAAACACGTAGACACTGTAAAACAGCAGCCTATCATCCCATAATCGTGTTCACACATGAAAAAAGTCAGCAGACAGTCACATTACACACATCTTGAAATCACTGAACACACATACCTTTTTTATAACAGTAAAATTATGTATCTCAAGATTTGATAGCAATAGGAAATTGCAACAAATAACAAAAAAGGGTATAGTGTTTATGAATTAGTATTTATATTCATTGTTAATGAAAAGAAATAAGCTGTTATATTCTTTATTTACAGACATCTATTGCTAAATTTTTAAATATTTCTCCTGAATATATCTCTGGTTATTTTTTCATTTCAAGAGAACAATACAAAATTGAAACTCTGTTATTATCAGAACTTTGGAAATTATTACGTACCTTTCTGGTTGCTTTCATTTTGGAAGGAATTGGTCTGCTTCTGTGTTGCTGTAGCTAGAAAAATTAAAATAATCTTTTACAAAATTGTATATGAATAAGTCATAATAATGTCAGTTTTTTGAAATTTGGTATATTGTTCAGATATAGAAAAATATAAAACTGTATAACAAAAAATATATAAAGTAATTGAGATTTTGAAAAGCTATTTTAATATCCCAAAGAACCAAATTCAATATCTCATATAGTACTTGATTTAGTCAACTTTCAAAAATTAATTTCTATTTCTCAGTAAGATTTTTCAATTTGTAAAACATCTTCTTGGAGTTTGAAATTAGAACATATACATCTAATTTAAAACAAATATTTTTTATAATTTTCTTACATTTATCCTTTTTCAAATTCAGAACAATCATTCCACATTTAGTTCAAAAACAAATGTAAAAATGAGAATTCTATTCCCTGATATTGTAAAATCTTTAGAGGCACTTGTATTCATTTAGGTGAGAAGCTTTCCTTTATTTTTCCAAAAATTACTTACATAGAATAATAACTATTGTTACCATGGCCACTATTAATGTCAAACAGGTAATTCCCAGGATGCCAGCAATGAGCTTCTCTGAAGGTGACAATAAATCTATAGGAAGAGAAATAAAAACAGAGAAAAGAGAGATGGAGACAGTTATTTAGAAGATTTGCAGACAAGAGAACGCACATGCATAGAATCATATAGAAGCTGGGTTTGGTGGCTCAGCATGTAATCCCGCGCCTTTGGGAGGCTGAGGTGAGTGGATTGCCTGAACCCGCCTGGGCAGCGAGACCTCATCTCTACAATAAATCAAAAATTCAGGCGGGCGTGGTAGCGCATGACTGTAATTCCGGCTACTCAGAAGGCTGAGGCGAAGGATCACCAGACCCCAGTAGGCGAGGCTGCGGTGGCCGGGAGCAGCCACTGCACTCCAGTCTGGATGACCGAGTGAGACTCCAACTCAAAAAAAAAAAAAAAAAAAAAAAAAAGAATCATATAGATAAACTTGGACTCCAAGCTTCATAACCCACAATAAGGTTTTTCTTAGAGTGTACCACTGCATTTTTACTAAATATAATGCTCCATGATTTGCTGTACAAAAACTACAGAATTCAACAATGTCCTGTTTAAAATAGCTGCTATATTTCATTTTAAAATAGCATAACTCGTCTTGAAACTCTGATATTCACAAATAAAAAAATATGTGAACAGTACCTGCTCTTTTCCCATATCCTGTTACCCAAGCTGCTCATCCTGGACAATTATATTGAGGATCTATGAAATACCTTGCCTTTGCTGTGGAAAGTTTTGTTATTGTCTAGAAGATCCTGAGAAGCAGTTTGAAGGCTTAATTCCGCATAGGATATTTCCTGTTCAGTTACTAAAATGGAGCTTTTATTGCCCTTAGACTTTCTCTACTGGTTCTTCGGATTTCGGGACAAATTCAGTTTTGAGTAGATTACTCTGTGATTATCCATCTTTCTTGCTGTGTGTTAACAGGAACTCTTCTGTATAATAACAGTGCCTAAGAGGCTAATACATAGTTTATAATGACAACATGCTTAGCACAGTCAAAAGGAGCAAAATGGAGAGAAAGTATCAACACTTAATTTTCATTGAGGAATCTACAGTTTTTACTCTAATTTCCTTAGACTTAAACAAGTTTCTTTATAGAAAAACATATTTTTTAAAGGTTTATGCTTTGACAAAATATTTAGTAAACTAAAAAAGAAATTGATGAATTAAAATATATACATTAGTTAAGTCTGATTCACAAATATATTTTAATGTTAACATAAGACAATACCTGTATTAAAATTTTTAATCTAGTTTATAGTAATTTTCAAATCCAAAGTTTGTTAAGACTTTTCTGTACATGGAAAACATGAATGTTGATATAAATATTATAGTTTTGCTAATGAACCTTTATTTGATAGTTTACAGTCATTTATTGAAATAAATTAATGGTTACAAAATGTTTTTTTTTAAAGACTGATGAGCTCTGAATATTGAAGAATGTAACAATTTTTGTATTTTGGAAAATATTACATGACATAATAAACATGCATAACAGTATTGGAGAGATTAAAACTTTTTAAAAAATACTTATTTCATAGATGTATTTGCTATTATTTCCTGGCTAAAATGTAAAATCATAAAACAATAAATAAAAATATAGATCATTTTTGTAAAAACTCTCTTGGTTTAACATTACAAAAAGATTCCATGACTGTCAAAATGAGTCAAGATCATCTTAGTTGTGCATTTGCAAAAATTCAGATAGTTTAATCTAATAATTTAGTCAATGGATTCTGGAGTTAGAGCGGTCTAGAATTAATTCTGACTTTGAAGTTTATAATGTGTGCCCTTCAAAAAGTTATTTAGTATCTTATAACCCAGCTTATCAATGAAAAGTGAGCGTAAGAGCACATAAAATGTAATGCATGTAAAACATTTGCTAAATTGGCACATAATGTTTTAATAAATATCAGCTATTTTAATGATTATTTTCATCACAATTGCTATGTTATTTTTTTCTGATTCATGTCAAAGCACGAAAAATAAATTATTAGAGAAGTCTCTTACAAA
Source organism: Carlito syrichta (assembly GCF_000164805.1). Classification (NCBI taxonomy): domain Eukaryota; kingdom Metazoa; phylum Chordata; class Mammalia; order Primates; family Tarsiidae; genus Carlito; species Carlito syrichta. Next base: position 22,873 of record NW_007011020.1, on the reverse strand, counting down.
AATGCGATATATCCATTTGCAATATTATGACCAACTTTTAAAAAGTATTTTTCAAAATACTTTCAATGAAATTTAGTATTTTATGTAATCTACTTCATCCTCTTTTTTATTAAAAAATAAAAATTGATTTTATTAAATCTACTTTAGGGTATGATAATAGTGTATTTAACTTTCATTAATTTATTTAGTTTAACAATCTCTGTACAATGACTAACCTAAATAAAAAATTTTATATTATTCAAAGATACACAATGTTCTGATTACAAAAATTCAAAATTAATTGATAGTTATGATATTTATAGGTCACACAAATAATATTGACTAACAAGCTCAAGTATGTGTGAATGCAATTAACTACTTTCCACAGACAATAGTTTGAAAACTTTAAGAAATTCTCCAACATATTTCACATTCCAGGGTTCTATCTTGGCTTATTCAAATAAAGATATCAAATTTACACTGATTTTATTGTGTGTGAATTGAACCTCCATTGCATCAAATCTAATGTTTGCAATATGCCACTAAATGAGGTTGACTAGTAGAGAGATGGAAAGTTGCTGCATGTATCTTCTGTCCCAGAACGTCACAAATCCTTTAGTGGAAAGGCTGGAATAAAAGGTGAAAGTTAAAGACATATATCCAGAACAAATAGAAGCAATGTCTGTGATCTTCACAGACTGCCCTGTGAAGGCTCAGAGTGAGGTAAGAGTGGAAAAAGTTGATTTCTCTTCAATCTGTCACTGACGGTTTGAACAGGAAATTCTCATTCATGGGCTATTTTGAAATAAGTTTTTCTCATTACACACCTCCAAACTACAGGAGATTTGAGCACTTATTAAGTGGACTAAATAGACTTTGAACATGTGTCATTAACTTGTTCATTTTCATGTGCCTCTGAGAAACTGTTTATATATTCTACAAGCCATGGAGTGTAGAGAGTTACTACATATATAAACTTTTTTCGATTTCAATCACAAATATTGCCAACTTAAGACTTGTTAAGAGTGTCTCAGCTGTTCACAAACCAATTTTATTTTTTTTTTTTTTTTTTTTTTTGAGTTGGAGTCTCACTCTGTCGTCCAGACTGGAGTGCAGTGGCCGCTCCCGGCCACCGCAGCCTCGGCCTGCTGGGCTCCAGCGATCCTTCCGCCTCAGCCTTCCGAGTAGCCGGAATTACAGGCATGCGCCACCACACCCAGCTGATTTTT
>NW_007011020.1:20898-21645 GCF_000164805.1 Carlito syrichta | reverse complement strand
TTTAGTGGAAAGGCTGGAATAAAAGGTGAAAGTTAAAGACATATATCTAGAACAAATAGAAGCAATGTCTGTGATCTTCACAGACTGCCCTGTGAAGGCTCAGAGTGAGGTAAGAGTGGAAAAAGTTGATTTCTCTTCAATCTGTCACTGACGGTTGAACAGGAAATTCTCATTCATGGGCTATTTTGAAATAAGTTTTTCTCATTACACACCTCCAAACTACAGGAGATTTGAGCACTTATTAAGTGGACTAAATAGACTTTGAACATGTGTCATTAACTTGTTCATTTTCATGTGCCTCTGAGAAACTGTTTATATATTCTACAAGCCATGGAGTGTAGAGAGTTACTACATATATAAACTTTTTTCGATTTCAATCACAAATATTGCCAACTTAAGACTTGTTAAGAGTGTCTCAGCTGTTCACAAACCAATTTTAAATGAGAATGCTAAATTTTAAACATTGCAAACGTCTTTCCTTCATATCCTTATTATGTCACTCTATTGTGATAGAATAAATTATAAAACTTATGATAACATTATCAAGTATTTACTGATATTAGTTACTAATTATTATGAGAAATTGCTACAGTTCCAACTTACTGTAGCTGGCACAGAGACCATCTCTGACAAAGATATATTCTTGACTTCTCTGCATTAGTTCTTTAATTTTTGCATTTGATTTACTTATTTTTATTTATTTATTTTTTTTGAGTTGGAGTCTCACTCGGTCGCCCAGACTGGAGT
>NW_007011020.1:0-20878 GCF_000164805.1 Carlito syrichta | reverse complement strand
AGCCTCCCAAAGGCGCGGGATTACAGGCTGAGCCACCAAGCCTGGCTGATTTTTTTTTTTTAAAACAAATTATTTAATCTTTAGATTCACTTTATTAAAAATAAATGTATCTGTGAAGGATTAAACATTAATGAATTGTAAAATAGATCAGCATGCCCGATTATAACACACAGCAAAATATATTTTTAAACTCATGCAATCATATAATTTCCTTTTAATGCAATATAAAATTACTCCAAACTCAGGTGCTTTAATACTAAAGTGTATGTTTACAACTATATTTTTGTGAAGATCCACAGTTACGTGTGGTTCAAGTGCATCTGAGTATAGTATTACACAGTTATGCTGACCAGGATCTGATTCTCCTACCTAGTAATGAACAAAAATGGATAATTCTGTTATATTTTGGAGGATTATTGCATGAAACAAGGCATTTTTCCAAACATTGTAAGAATGAATATTATGAAACCAGATAATGGCATTTTTTCATAATATTACAGAGTTGATTATCATGAAAACTGGATACAGTAGTTTCCTCTTATCCTGGTGGGAGACATTGACCCCAGTAGAAGGCTGAAACCCCAGATAGTACAAATCCCTGTATAAACGATGTTTTCCCTATACATACAAACTTACAGTAAAGTTTAATTTATAAATTATGCTTACAATTGAGATAAACAATATCCATAATATAAAATAATAGCTATAACAATATGCCTACATCACTACTCCTGCATTTGGGGCCATTAATGAGTAAACTAAAAATGCTTGAACACAAGCACCACCTGGTCAAGACATTCCATCTGATCACTGAGAAAGCTACTAAGTGACTAACAGACAGTAGCAACGACAGTGTGAATACTCTGGCAAAGCAATGATTCATGTCCCAGGTGGCACAGATGCTTACTCCAAAAAGTTTCTCATACTACTCAGAACGTTACACACTTTAAAAATCATTAATTGTTTCTAAATTTTTTTTTTCTATATTTGTGGGATGTGGTTGATCCTGAGTAACTGAAGTCACAGAAAATAAAATTGCCAATAACGAGGGCCTACTGTAGTACATTCTTTAATATTTATATCAAATTTTACTAATTTTAAATCTTTTATTTATGTCTGTAATTCATCTTACACTTATTCTATTATTCTTTGAATTTATCCTTTTAGTTTTATCTTCTATATACACCATTAAAAAATCTTACTTCTGTTTCAAAATTGAGTCATTTCTTGACAACAAGGGATGATCACTGCTGATATGAAAGACTGCAATGTATCCTGGCAGTTACAGGGAGTCCAGAAGTGTCTAACAGAATAAACAGCATTCATGTAAATAATAATTTAGGTCTCAAGTTGCTGCTGCCTGTGGAGGACCTGGGCAACCTCCCTACAGAGCACGGGGCCCCTCCCTGGCAGGAGTGCCCCATCCCTTATCGTTGCAGCCCACAGAGGCCCTTGGCTCCCACCCCTGGGAGCTCCAGGCCCCCTCCCTGACTGATGCGCCCAGAGTTGCCTCTAGCTGCCACTGCCCATGAAGTCCCTTGGCTCTGCCTCTCGGAGATCCGGGCCCCCTCCCTGGCTAATGCGCCCCAACCAGCCCCAAGCCACCACTACCCACAGAGGTCCTCAGTTTCTGTCCATCGGAGCTCTGGGTCCCCTCCCTGACTAAAGCACCCTTCTCTGCCAGAAGCTACTGCCACCCAAGGAGCTCCAGCCTCCCCCCTTGGCTGCAGAACCCAGCCCCGCCCCAAGCCTTCATGACCCAGGGAGGCCTGCAGCTCCCTCACCCTGGAGCACTGTGCCCCCTCGTTGGCAGTACTGCCCCACCCCCAGTCACCCTGCACACTATGCTGACCAGCAACGCCCAGTACTCTCAAACTACGCCTCCCTCAACGCCCCTGGCCTCCCTCAACGCCCAGGAGAAGAGAACAGCTGGAGCTCCGAGCCAACCAGAGACCTGCATTGCCCCTTGAGCTCCACCCCGCTCTGTGCAGCCTCCAGCTTAGGACCTAAGAACAAGGAAACAGAAAGAGGTCCTAGCTGCATGTGACATGCCGACCTACAGCACCCAGCTGTCTCACACTCTGCCTGTCCCAGCTGGACCTAACTGTAGTAGAACCAGAGATCATCTGGAGCCCTGTGACCAGGCAGAGGCCTGAAATGCCTCACTCACAGAGCTCTGCCCAGCCTGGAATGTGGAATCTAAGACCTCATGTTTGTGCAAGGGAATTAGTACATCATAACGAGTTTGGTCAGCTTGTGTATTTGTATGATTATATGTCCTAGTTTGTTTGCTGTTGTCGCTACCGTTTTTTGTTTGATTGTTTTTTTGTGTTTGTTTTTGTTTTCTCTTATTCTTATCTGTCTTCAGGACTATTTTCTTTTATTAGTGGATACCTTTGTCTCTTTTACTCTTACTCTTCTCTGTCTGCACCTTCCACGCCCACCTCCCCCGGCTCCATTTCCTTCACTTTTCTTACATCATTTTACTGTGAGGGAACAAATCCATATTCCTACTTCATGAACAGATTGCAAGAAAATGGGAAGCGGATTCCAGTGTATCCATACACCTGACAGTGAATACTGTGATCTAGAGATAACTTTTGAATCACAGCTCCCCCATCAAATAAAACTCAAAACTGTAAAAGATATAGCCTACAACCTACATTCCAGCTTCAGAATCAAACAAAACCAGCGGATTCACACAAGGAAGAATAGGAGATTAAGGTAACAGAAGTAAAAGCAACCCCACAACTCCTGAACAACAGATTTAAAGAAGACACAGGAAAAAAGGAAAAAGTGGGAGGAAAATCTACACAAATGAAGAAAAAAAAAAAAAAAAGAATATAGGCCTCACACAGAACCCTGGGTGATCAGATAATGAGGAAACAGAGTTCAGAATGCAAACAATGAAGAGCTCCCAGAAGTCACAGACTACAAACCCAGACATCAAGACATTAATAGAGAGAATAAAAAGAAATGAGGAGAGACAGCCGGGCTCGGTGACTCAGTCTGTAATCCCGCGCCTTTGGGAGGCTGAGGTGAGTGCACTATCTGAGCCCGCAGGTTCGAGACCTGCCTGGGCTACTTGGCAAGACCTCATCTCTACAATAAATCAAAAAATTAGCTGGGCATGGTAGCCCACGCCTGTAGTTCCAGCTACTTGGAAGGCTAAGGCGGAAGGATCGCTGGAGCCCAGCAAGTCGAGGCTGCGGTGACCAGGAGGGGCCACTGCACTCCAGTCTGGGTGACAGTGAGACTCCAACACAAAAAAAAAAAAAAAAAAAAGAAATGAGGAGAGACAAGAGAAAAATAGGAAGGAGTTGATAACAGAGATAACAGCAGTAAAGAATACTGTGATTGAAATAAATAACAAACTAATAAGCATGGAATGCAGAATTAGCCAAGCAGAAGACAGAATCTCAGAACTTGAAGGCCAAAATATAGAATTAAACTAAACTGTCAAAAACATAGAAAGGAAGCTTAAAGATAGACAAAACCTTCAGGAGATGAGTGATTACTTCAAGAGAAGGAACCCAAGAGTAATTGGACTTCCTGAGGCAGAAAGAGAGACAGAGACCACGCTGGAATAAACATTCCATGTTATTATTCAAGAAAACTTCCCTCACCTCATCAGCGATGCTAAAATTCAAACACAAGAGATTCAGAGAACCCCAGCAAGACAACAAATGAGAAGACCAACTCCTAGGCACATAATAAATTGCCAGAAAAAAGTAGATATAAAAGAAAAAATCCTAAAAGCAGTAAGAGAAAAAGTCAGACTACCTACCAGGGAAGACCAATTAGAATAACAGCAGATTTATCTACAAAATCACTTCAGGCTAGGAGAGCTTGGAGTGCAATATTCAAAGTTCTCAAAGATAAACAATTTCAACCAAGGGTGCCTGTGTGGGACTTGCTACAACAGCCACCTTTTCTGGAGGCAGTTGCAGTGGCGGCAGCACATTGCATGGGTCTGGCTACAGCTGCCACCCCCTGCAGAGACGGTGGTGGTGTGCTGCATGGGACCAGCTGAAGCAGCCATTCTCTGGGGAGATTCTCACAGTCCGAGTTTTCCCATCACCATCTTGCTGGAAATCTCAAAATTATTGTATTATTTTTCCTGTTGCATCAAGTATAAAGAGAGTGTCTGATTTTTTTTATTTCAAAACATATTCCATGCTACCTCTTAAAGATTGAATCTAAAATCTAGAAAAATAAATTTTATTTATTTTTTATTTATTTTGTTTTTGTTTTTTGAGTTGGAGTCTCACTCTGTCACCCAGACTGGAGGGCAGTGACCGCTCCCGGCCACCGCAGCCTCGACCTGCTGGGCTCCAGCAATCCTTCCACCTCAGTCTTCCGAGTAGCTGGAATTACAGGCACATGCTACCATGCCCGGATAATTTTTTGATTTATTGTAGAGATGAGGTCTCGCCTGCCCAGGTGGGTCTCAAACCCGCGGGCTCAGGCAATCCACTCACCTCAGCCTCCCAAAGGCACGGGATTACAGGCTGAGCCACTGAGCCCAGCTGAAAAATAAAATTTAAATCTCTATTTGTTTCCTTGGGATCAGAACAATTACTTGAGCCTTCCAAGAGAATGGTGAATATGGACTAAGTACATGAATATTTCTGTTAATGATATTTTAATATATTTGTATGAACTAAATTGGTAGTCTGTTATATATGCTTATGTACATGTGTGTATTTCTACTAGAAATGAATTTATTTAGTGTACATATGTATTACAATTTGGTAAATTATATTGATATCTTTTCTTTTAGTCAAAATATAACGACAAAATTATTCATTAGAAGTGCCAAATAATGTAACACTCACTAATGTTCTCTATGTAACTTTGGGATACCAACATCTACCATTCTTGATATGAACATCCACATAGTATTTTTCAATTAAATACCATAACACAGTCATGTGTTGCTTAATAATGGGGTTCTGTTCTGAGAAATGTAAGATTTGACATTTTTTTCATTTTGTGAACTACATAGAGAGCACTTACACAAACCTAGAGGACATAGCCTACTATACACCTCTGCTATATAAGGTAGTCAATGGCCTCTAGGCTACAATCCTGTACAGTATGCTAGTCTATTGAATATTGTAGACAATTATAAAACAATGGCAAGGATTTGCATATCCAAACATGGAAAAGACTCTGATTAAACACTGTATAAAAGTTAAAAAACGCTATTCTCTACAGGTCAGTTAACACGAAAGAACCTTGTAGGACAGGAAGTTGGAAATTGCTCTGAGTGTCAGTGAGTGTTGAGTGACTTTAGAGTCTAGGGCATTACTTCACACTACAGGCAGTTGCATAAACATTGTGCACTATGGTACAACAAAGCCCCAAAATATTTTTTCTTCAATAATGAATTAATGTTCGCTTACTGTCACTTTTTTCTTTATAAACTTTATATATATTTATATTGACTCTTATAATAATACATCTTAAAACACAAATGCATTGTACAACAATACAACTAACATTTTCTTAATATCCTTATTCTATAAACGTTTTTGTACTTGACAATTTTTTTTACTGTTTTTTAATTTTCAAAATTTTTATTAAAAGCTAACACTGGAGTGTACATATTAGCCTATGCATCTACAGGGCCAAGATTTCTGATATTACTTCCTTTCAGTTCCACCTCTTGTCCCATTAGAGGGCTTTAGGGTCAATAATATGCATGGGACTGTCACCTTCTGTGATAACAATACCTTTTTCTACAACACCTCCTGGAGGATCTGCCTGAAGCAGCTGTTTTAAAGTAAACAGTTTTTTATAAGCAGAAGGAGTGCAATAGAAAATAACAATTAAAAAGTATAATGTAGAAAATATATTAACCAGTCATATAATTTGTATTATCAAATATTATGTACTATACATAATTGTATGTGCTATACATGGAAAGACACCACACACCAAAAAAAAACCCTTTTCTGGGGGGGAGGTTGGGTCCCTTGCAGTACAGATTTCCCCATCTAGGTAAGTGTCCAAGAACCCACTGACATCAGCACACCAGGAAGCAATGTTTTCAGAGGATATTTTCAGCTTCTGTGAGTTTTTTTATTAAAGATTTTTCAATGCTTTTGCCCTTTCATCATGGGCAATTTATATGAACAATGTGCGACAGTAAAATTTTGATAACAAATGACATGACTCACTACCTCATTCTCTCTATTCACCCAATCTCATCCCAAATGGCTTTTTGTGTTTCACCAGATGAAAGACTCCTCACAGGGAAATGTTTTGCCAGTGTGGAACAAGTGAAACAAAAAATGGCAGAAACACTAAAGGCATCAAAATCGATGAGTCTAAAAACGATTTTGAGCAGTGAAAAAGCATCTTTATAAGTGGATTGCACCAAATAGTAGGTACTTTGAAGGTTACTGAAGATAAAACATATAAGAAAAAATACACAATATTTTAATAAACAAATTCCATTTTTTGGCAGTCTCCTCCTTGTACTCTTATACAACTGAGTGTTCAAGACATTTGTTTACACCAACATCATCACAGACACATAAATTAGATCCAAAAAAGCATATATCACAACAATTGTATATGAAGTCCAACATTGCCAAAAATATCATTATGCAGCAAATTACTACATCATGTCTTTTTAATATGTAACAACATAGGTTTTTAAAGTTCTAGAATTTAACTTTAATGAACTCCATGCTTATACAAAGGCATTATAAAAGTATGAACAGGGCAAAAATTACACAAAGTAACAGGTGTAGATATGTTCAATATGACATAAAAATTTATATATGTGTACATACATGCTTATATAATCTATATAGATATTACTATGGCTATTTCAATAATGACAATGCATAGTATACATAGTTTCCTAAGTGTGAAGGGTAGTGTGAAAGTCAATAAAAGTTAAAAATAAATGCCAGAGTCCAGCTCCACAGAGAGAGTCAGGGCCTGAATGGGGAGAATTGGGAACGGCGAAGAAGAATGACAGGAGTCACCTGCCGGGGTAGTGTTCAAGACTCTGCCAATTTTTATTCAATTCTTACAGGCTTATATAGTTTTTTTTCTGATCCCTCTACCCATAAAATGTATCCCATGTTACACATTAAATGTTTACATCATGTTTTTCCTTTTGTTTATGGGGAAGTTGACCTTTACAAGTTTCATTTTGTTCCTTCCTGCTATCGGTGGTGTAACAAAATACCAGTTGCCAAGAATTTATTGGCCACACCCTGTGACCTCTAGGCCAACTGAATCTCTTCCCTTGGCTATTCTATTTCTTTTCCTTTACTATTCTATTTTCTTAATTCTACCCTTATATATACTTTTAGCAGCAATATATTGACTTGTTTTTTCTTTTATATAACAACCCTTATCTTACCCACTACGAATTCTTAATACTATTAATTTAAAAATTTAACTTTCTTAATTCTAATTGCCTTATCTATATTACTTGCTATTTTCTTATCAACTATTTTACATTTTATATTTCTAAACAAAACATGTCTAAATCTACACTTATATATGAAATTAATCTTACTTCTAATCCTAAATGTATTTAATTTTGAACCTACATTAAGTGTATATAATTTTAAGTTTACCTTAAAACTTAATTATTTCCTATTCCTTATATTTAACTAATACCTACATCTATAATAAACATTTATCTTTTAATTATAATTGCTATTTATTTAATTCTAATTCTTACTTTAATTTTAACCGTCTTTCTAATTAAACTATAATATTTCTTAAATCAAAAGGCATGTCTGTGACTTGTTTTTTTCCTGAAAACACCTGTTTGTGGAGATACTCTGTCTCAGTTTCTCACTTCCTCATCAATCACAACTGTCAATGTTGTTACTTACAAAGGGTATGAGGAAGTACTTGTTTTTCCTTTTTAGCTAAAGGTTGCAAAATTAGCATTCCCTTGTCCCTTCGGGGGGAAATTTTTTGCTGTTGAGCCCTTTTTACGTTTCTATACATAGGTTTACTGCTAATTCCACATCCTTGCACATTCTAGCTAATTGTTTTATTTATCAAGGGAAGTGTTTTTCAAGCCTAAGCATGCATTCCTTTAAAGCCAAAAGAGGTCCTTCAATAGGATCCATGGGGTTCCGCCTCCTTCATGGCCTCTTCCCACTGGGGCTCTGCTCCTAGTCAGCGCTTTTCCCATTTTCGGGTAACCTCCATTTTGCCTCTTTAGGGGTGGTGGCTTCCAGCAAATATACTTTTAGTATGATGGCATACAATTTATTTTTCAAATTAAAGGATTTAAGATGACCACGAAGCAGTAGCTGACATGCTCCTTTCTTGCCGAAGGGAACAGAGAAGGCGAACCCAGCTGCCAGTAAACTTGTGATGGTTTGTGCTCTTTTTTTGTTTCCATGTGAATTTCTGCATCATATTCTTTAGGTCTGAGAAAAATTATATTGGCAATTTGATGGACATTGAATTGAATCTGTAGATTGCCTTGTGTAGTAAGGACATCTTGCCAGTACCGATTCTTCCAATCAATGAGCATGGAATATTTTCCATTTGCTTGTGTCATCCTTGAATTATTTGAACATTGTTTTGTAGTTGTCTTTCACTTTTTGATTAAGTAGATGCCAAGGTATTTAATTGTTATTGTGGCTATTGTGAATGGGATTGTGCCTTTTATTTAGTTCTCTGTCTGCCTGTTGCTTGTGTATAGAAATGCAATGATCTTTGTATATTGATTTTGTACCTCAAGATTCACCAAAGTTGATTATCAGTGCAAGACGGTTTTTGACAGACTCTCTGGGGTTTTCAAAGTAAGGTATAGTATTATCCACAATACTATAATGGTTTGTTTTGAGAAATGTATCTTCTATGTCTAGGTGCTTGAGGGTTGTCAGCAAGAAGGGATGTTGGATTTTATCCTATGCTGTTTTAGCATCCAATGTATAATCATGTGGCTCTTGGCTTTACTTCTGTTAATGTGCTGAATTACATTTATGGTCTTGCAAATGTTGAGCCACACTGCATCCCTCGAATGAAGTTCATCTCATCATGGTGGAGGATACTTCACATGTGATGTTGAAAATGATATGCTAGAATCTTGCTTAGAATGTTTGTCTCTATGTTAATCAATGTGATTGCTTTGTAATTATGTTTCCTTGTTGGGTCTTTGCCAGATTTCTGGCTGACCAACATGCAGAAGCGTGAAACTGGACCACTACCTATCACCATGAACAAAAATTAACTGCAAGTGGATCAAAGACTCTAAAGATAAAACCTCAAAATATAAGAATTTTAAAAAAAAAGTAGAAAATACTCTTATACACATTGAAATAAGCAGTAAATTTTTGACCAAATTCCCAAAAGCAAATGCCATCACGCTAACATAGACAAGTGGGATCTCATCAAACTGAAAAGCTTTTGCACAGTAAAAGAAACTATCAAGAGATTTAAAAGACAACCCACAGAGTGGATGACAACATTTGCTAAATATGTGTCTGATGAAGGCTAATATCCAGCATCTACAAGGAACTCAAAGGAAAAGAATGGAAAAGCAGCATAACCCTAATAAAAAGTAGGTAAAGGACATGAGAACTCTTGTCAAAAAAAGATAAACATTGCCTGAGCCCGTGGGTTCAAGACCTGCCTGGGCAGCGAGACCTCATCTCTACAATAAATCAAAAAATCAGCTGGGCGTGGTAGTGCGTGCCTGTAATTCCGGTTACTCGGAAGGCTGAGGTGGAAGGATAGACGGAGCCCAGCAGGTTGAGGCTGCGGTGGCTGGGAGCGGCCACTGCACTCCAGTCTGGGCGACAGAGTGAGACTCCGATTCAAAAAAAAAGATAAACACACAGTCAGTAGATACGTTAAAAACAATTAGCAGTCTCAATAATCATCAGATAAATGAAAATCAAAAGTACAATGAGATACCACCTAACTCCAGTAAAGATGATCATTATTCATAATTTAAAAAAACAATATATGCTGTTGTAATTGTGGAGAAAAGGAAATGCCTCTACACTCTTGGTAGTGCAAGCTATTTCAAACTCTATGTAAAGCAGTGTGTTGATTTCTAATAGAACTAAAAATTGGCAATCCTTAGGATCCAGCAATCCGCCTCTGGGGATATACCCAGAGGAATATAAATTATTCTACAAGAAAATTTAAAAACATTTGTATACATATGTTGTTTTTTTTTCCCCCACCCTATTCACAATAGCCAAACATGGAAACCATTTTACTGTCCATTGAAAATGGACCGAATAAGGAAAATCTGGTACATATACACCATGGAGTATTATGCAGTCATTAGGAAAAACTATAACATGGACTTTGAAGCAAATTGGAAGTAATTGAAGACAATCATATTCAGTTATCTAAGGCAGAAACAAAGAATTGAATACCACATGTTTTTACTCAACTATGGGACCTGAATATTATCACATTTGCACCAAAGAGGGATTGGTAGTTGCATAATCAATAAATCAAAGGGGATTGTGCTGTAGTTTATTCTTGCTGTTATATCAAAATGACTCATAACAGGCAATTTGAAAACAATAGAAATTTATTTTTCACAGATCTGTGAGCTGGAAAGTGCAAGATTAGTAATCATGGTAGTTTTGTGTCTGCTGAGGACTGCTCTCTGCTTTCAAGATGATACTTGTCGTTAAGTCATGACTAAAGGCAGAAGAGAAAAAAAGTGAATGCTTGTTCCCTCCAGCACTTTTTAAAGGCACACATCTATTCATGATGACAAACCATCATAATTTTATCACGTACCATAAGGTTCACCTCTTAATACCGCCACAATAAGGAGTAAGTTTCAACATGAATTTTAGAGGAGACACAAACATTCAAACAATAGGATGAATGTTACATTTCTTCACTGTTTAAGAAGGCTATTCTGTAACTTGCTGGGAACTAATAAAATAATATTTAAAGCACATTAAATAAGCAAATCTGTATAGCATAAAGTAAACAATAAAAATGGTGAAGATAAATTTAATAAATTAGAATTTTGATAATTGCTAATTTTTAATTCATATAGACTATTTTATTATAATTAATTATATTATATAATATATTTCCATAAAAAATATAATTAAAAATAGGATAACTTTAGTATATACAAATAAGATTATTTTTATTTTAAAAAATACCAAGAATGTTTATATTAAAAATAACTGTTTTCTATTTTAATGAGACACTCCTTCAATATAAGCCTAAAGAAACATTTAAATAAAGACATGAAAACATATACCATGCAAAAGAAAACTGCTATACTTAATGTCCTGTCATAAGAGAAAAGCATTATTGCAAATGAAAAAGCATGATTCTAAAAATATATTTTTTTACCAAATCACTAGTAATATTTAAAAAATAGATTATATGGAATGCTAATACAAGTTCAACATAGAATTGAAAGAAGCACCCAAACAGGTCCTCAAAAACAGGAATTTCACACTTTTGTCTTGCTGCTTATAATACAGACTTTGCAGTGAGACTACAGAATAATTAAGCTAAACCATTAGTCATCATACAAATGAATACACAAATATAATCTCTATGCAAATATCAAATATTTATATTTTAAGTTCATATGAAAATGTTCCAAAAGTACACTACGATATCATCTTGCCAAGCACTTTAATATAAAAATACAGTCATGTATTTTCAAGGCAGAACCATGACAGCCAAGCTTTACCTGTTGATACTTGGATACAGTTATTCAAATTTAATATTAATTAATGAAAAATTAGTAACTTTTAAATCACTTCCTCAGTCACAATAGTTACATTAGGACACAGAAATAAAACACTTCCAACTTCACAGAAAACCTGATTATAAGTTACTTAAAATATGTCATTAACCAAACATTTGAAAACCCGAATGTCTTGTAATTCAGTAATATATTTATAAATAAATTAAGGGCTAAAAATATCACATTGAATATTCAAAATTAAATAAATTCCTATGAAAATATGTCTTTCTTGTGAAAAACAGATTTTCTTTATTGTATACACAACAAAAGACAATAGCAGAAATTGAATTATCTGAGAATTCATCAAGGAAATTTAAAATGGGAAATTTGATATTTACTCCCAGTAAATACAAGCAAAGTAGTAGAAGGAATAAAATAAAAAGTACACAATTATGACTTTAAACACAATTACAGTGGGGATGCACAACAAGCAAATGTATTTTTATTGAAAAACTTTAAAATTGTGATGAAAGAATATTGACAAAAAAATAAGAAAAGGCACAGATTTTTGTTTCTGAATTAAACAGGAGAAATTGTTATGGTTTTTATAGACATTAATCATTATTAATATTTAACTATATTCAGTATACACTTAAATATCCATATAGAATTTAATCTAGAAAATAAAAATGATCAAAATGCAGTACCACAACAGAAACTTAGTACAGTCTTCATGTATTAAAGACATTCACTTTGTTATAAAAAACTTTTCTACAAAAATATTATAGAAACTAAGACATCATTACCACTGAATAAGAACTTTTATACATGAAACAGTACTAATAAAAAATGTTTCTAGGGTACAGAAAAAAGAGGACTGCCTTTCAATACAGCCTTGATAGCCAAAGTGTTGAATAAAAGCAGTCAAACTTTCCTGTGAACATGGATAAAGAAACAAATATTACCTTGAATATAATATATTCACTGATTTATTTTTAAAGGGGCATTACACAATAACAATTGTGTTTTTTTGTTTTTTTTTTTTAAGAGATGCAAGACTGGTTTAAAATATGGAATAAATAAGCCCTAACAGAGGTTCATGTCTATTATCCCAACACTTTAGTAGGTTGTGGTAGGAGAATTGTTTGAATCCACTAAGACAAAATATCCTAGGTAACATATCTCTGCAAAAATAAAAAAAAGAAAAAGAAAAGGAAAGAAAGAAAAGAAAAAAAATAATCCTTGTGGTAGCATGTAATGTAACTGTGTTACCAAGTATTCAAGAAGTTGAGGAGAGAAGATTCCTTGAGTGAAGTAGTTAGAAAATGCAATAAGCCATCATTGTGCAACTACACCAAGTCTTAGAGGTAAAACAAGACTCTTTACGCAAAAATAAGAGAATAAAAGAAAATAAATAAATAAAGAAAGAAAGAAGGAAGGAAGGAAAGAAAGAAAACACTTTGAAGATAATCATAGTTTACATTGTGAACATTATATGGAGAAAACATATTGATAAGAATAAAATAAATGCAATATCATTAGATAAAAATCAATTAGAAAAAATAGAATATTGTTATATTCCTTCAAGAAAGTTAAGATGAAAATTTCTAAACATTAATGAATTTTGTTTACCAAAAAGGGAATAATGCATAGAATATACATAGAACTTTTATTATACCTTCTATTTATTACAAACAAACCCCTCACAGTGAAATTATTTGAAGAAAGAAAATCATTTCACCTAGTGAGAGAAAATAAAAATGTAATTATTTACAGATAAAATAGCTGATTATTTAGAAAATACAGAACAATCTATACTTGAAATTATTGTGTTAATACATAAATTCAATGAAGCCACTGAATATACGATCAACATGCAAACTTCATCGGTATTTACACTTGTAGCAACACACATTTCTAATATAAATTTTAAAATAAAGATGCCATTTACAAAAACAAGAAAGTAAAATACCTGTATTACTGTGTGACTTCAAAACTAAAAAATTACAAAATATGTGATAGAGAGAAATTAAAGAAAATTTAACATTGAATCACAGCCTGAATTTTATTGTAGAAGGCAACACTACAAAGATCCATAATCTTTAAAAATTATGTGACAGATTTAATGCCATCCCAAATGTAAACCCCATGAGAGCTTTTTGATGTCATTATTTATTTATTTCTTGACAAATGAGTAATATGCCCATTTCATATTAAGATTAAGGAGGCACATCTGACATATTCATGTGAAACCCAATTAACCCATTTATAAACTACAAAAGGTGAGCGTTTACTTTTTATTTGAGGTGTTATGTACATAATATAAATTTCATCTACTTAAAACTTTTAATATATTCATTGAGTTCCAACAAAGACCACTATCAAAAAACAAACAAACAAACAAACAAACACTGTAGCTACTGGCAGTCACTTTCTAATTCACCTTAAGCCCTTAGCCACAGCTATTCTATTTTCTGTCTCTATGGATTTGCCTATTCTTGTTATTTCACACAAACAGACTCACATTACATGTAACTTTTAGAAAGGTTTAATGGCACAAATCTAATGTCCAGGAAAAGGAGTCAGACACAACAGCAGCGATATCTGCACTTGGTGGTATGTATATTATACTTTAGTAACTCATTTTGAAATTTATTTTTATTGCTGAAACAAACAACATAATTCATTTTCAGACTTATGTGATCAAAATATTACTTTTATTTCATAAAATATAAAATTACCTGATAGTCCAAACTCAGGTGTTTGAATTCTGAAACGTATGCTTACAACTATATAGTTGTGGAACTACACATTTGCTTGCCTCAAGTAGTTGGAAGTGTATCCTTGTACAGTTGTCTTGAGCAAAATATTCTTTTATCCTATAGTGAAGAAAAAGTCACAATTCATTTTGCTTTGGGGTAACAATCTGTGAAATAAGAGAATTATCCATGTATTTTAAGAAAATAATACCCTGAAAAGAGGTTAGAACATTTACCATATTATAATAGTCGGTTATTAGCCAAAACTTAAGTCCCCCCGCTTACTTTGAGGGAAACATTAACTCCAGTGGATTCCTGAAACCATGAATAGTGCCAATTCTTATATGAGTAAATACTATGTTTTTCTCTACTTACCTGTAAATTGGGCACCAGAGATTATAAATACCCAATAATTTAACATAATTATAGCAATACGCTTACATCACTACTCTTGCATTTGAGGCCCTTCTTAAGGAAAGTAAGCACTTATTAAGTAACACAGCACTATGAAGACAGTGAATCTGATAACTAGATGACTATAGTGAGAGACACCAAGTAGCATACACAGTACGTATACTCCAGAAAAAACAATGATTCATGTTTCAGGTGGGAAAGATCAATACCACCAAAGATCTGATCATGCTACTCAGAGCATTTCATATTTAGAACTCATGAATAATTTTTTCCTGAAATTTTCTACTAGTATTTTTGGCTGAGGTTGATCCTGAGCAATGAAACCACAGAGAGTGAAATTGTTGGTTTAGGGGATGTACTGTAGCATTACGTAATATTTATTTCAACATTGCACTACCTTTCAAAATCTTTCCTCATGTCTAAAAACCAACATAAGCGTATTCATATTATTCTTTGAATTTTTCCCTTTTATATATTTATTCTCTTTATAGCACTGTTTCAAAAAACTTACTTATGTTTGAACATTGTGCCCCTTATTGACACCCATGGATGATCAGTACTGTTACGGGAGACTCCAATCCATGTTTCATGTACAAGAGAGTTCAGAAGTTTCTACCAGAAAATAAAAAATTCTTATGTAAGTAACCATTATGATAGATTGTATTAGCTTTAAAAGTACAAATAGTGTATTTTTCATAAGATCCTTAATTTTAAAACAATATACTAAACTTAAAAAAATTTCTGTAGTGTCTACATTTTTTGTGTAAATTCAAGGTATTCAAGCATGTTTTTGTTACATGTATATATTGCCTTGTAGTGAAGTTAAGGGTTGAAGTGAAACCATCATCTGAAAAATGTACATTGTACTCATTAAATTATTTCTCATCCATCACTCCCCTCCCACTTTCTGTCCCTTCAGTGCTTTCAAGGTCTGTATTTCACTCTTATGTCCTTTTGTACCTGCTATTTATCTCCACTTACATATGAGAACATATGGTATATGATTTTCTGTTTCTTACTTATTTCACTTATGATAATAGCCTCCAGTTCTATTCCTGTTGCTGCAAAAGTCATGATTTGCTTTTCTGGGTTGTGGAGTATGTCCTAGGGTATGTGTCTGTTTGTATGTGTTATTGTGTATGTGTGTGTGTATAAATATATATACACACACATACATATAGTATATGCATAAATATATATATATGCATAAGACATTTTTATTCAAACATTTTTATTCAACCATTTGTTAATGGACACTTAGATTGCTTCCATATCTCTGATGCTGTGCATAATGCACCAGAAAATGTAAAAGTGAGTGTTTCTTTTGTGATAGAATTTGTTTGATATAACTTGTATTCATTTGTGTAGACACCCAGTAATGTGATTGCTGGATTAAATGATAGTACTGCTTTTATTTTGAAAAATCTCCAAACTGTTTCCCATAGATGTCATACTAATTTATGTTTCCACCAACAGTGTATAATGTTCTGTTTTCTCCACATGCTTGTGATCATCTGTTATTTTTTTCCCTTTACTGATAGTCATTTGGACAGGTGTAAGTTGGCATCTCATTGTAGTTTTCATTTACATTTACTTGATAATTAGTGATTTTGAGTATTTTATATGTTTGTTGGCCATTTTTTGCATTTGTTTTTGAATAATGTTTGAAATGGAATGGCGATATGCTTTGAAACCTGAGGCCCAGGGCTCAACAGAGTGGCTGGATATCTTCAAATCTCCACCAACACAGAAATTGAAGTAGGTCTGCTGTTACCTAGCACCTGACTTTGCAATATTTGTAATATTAAAACACAGGCCAATGGTTTTTGGGGAGAGGTAGTGGTGATGAACACATATACAAGAGCAGGGCTGGCGCTGAACACTTCTGTTTCATGATGTTTGTATTTCAGGAGTCTATTCATTTTGTGATCATCCTGCACAATTAAGATATACTTAGTTTACTTCATATATAGTAAAATTAAATAGAAATATGTGTTTTAGAATTAAAGCATGTATGGAAGCATAGTTTCTCTGAAAAAGCAATAAAATGTGCATTAGCAGAAGGTGAATACAAATAAACTATTTTAAAGTCAAGCAATATAATCTGCTTAGTTGAAAACAATTCAACAAAATATGTACAAGAAAATAGATTATTTCCTCAAATGTTTTACTGGCTGAAATAAGCTTTTAATAAGGTATTCGAAACATTTAAAGTCATACCATTTCTTCTTCATCATCTATATAAAGCAGACTGGAGTTCATAGAAGCACAGGCCATCACACTCTCATCCCAAGTTTTTGTTTCCTTTCCAAGGTAGTAACAGCTGTTGGAATATGTAAACCATTCCTCTGGACAACTACAATTATATGCTGAGGAGACATTGTAAATTACCCACAAACAATATGAATACTTTAAAATGACACAGTGTAAATTTGCAAAAGTATGTCATGTATGGACATAACATATCTATGTGTTCTCATAGGATGGTACATATGATTAAAAACCCACTCTCTCAAACACGTACACACTGTAAAGCAGCAGTTTTTCCTCCGCTAATTGTGTTCACACGTGAAACAAGCCAGCAGACTAACGGTCATATTAAACACATCTTTAAATCACTAAACAGATACACATTTTTTATAAGAGTAAAATTACTTATCTCATGATTTTATAGCAATAGGCAATTTCACCAAATACAAAAAAGGGTATAGTGTTTATGAATTAGTATTTATATTCATTGCTAAAGAAAAGAAAATAGGCTTCTATATTTTTTATTTACAGACACCTATGGCTAAATTTTATAATTTTTCTCCTGAATATAACTCTGGTGATTTTTTCATTTCAAAAGAACAATACAAAATTCAACTCTGTTATATCAGAACTTTGGAAATCATTACGTACCTTTCTGTTTGCTTTCATTTTGGAAAGAATTGGTCTGCTTCTGTGTTGCGGTCGCTAGAAAATTTTAAGTAATCTTTTACAAAATTAAGATATGAATAAGTCATAATAATGTTAGTTCTTTGAAATTTGGTATATTGTTCAGATATAGAAAAATATAGAACTGTATGACAAAAAAATATATAAAGTAATTGAGATTTTGAAAAAATATTTTTATAGTGCAAAGAACCAAATTCAATATCTCATAAAGTACTTGATTTAGCCAACTTTCAAGAATTAATTTCCATTTCTCAGTAAGGTTTTTCAATTTGTAAAACATCTTTTTGGAGTTTGAAATCAGAACATATACATCTAATTTAAAGCAAATACTTTTTTTATAATTATTCTTTCATTTATACTTTTTACAAATGCAGAACAATCATTCCACATTTAGTTCAAAAACAAATGTAAAAATGAGAATTCTATTCCTCAATATTTCAAAATATTTAGAGGCATTTCTATTCATTTAGGTGAAAAGCACTCCTTTATTTTTCCAAAATATACTTACAATGAATAATAACTATTGTTGCCATGGTCACTATTAATGCCAAACACATAATTCCCAGGATGCCAGCAATGAGCTTCTCTGTAAGTGACGATAAATCTATAGGACAAGAAATAAAAACACAGAGAAAAGAGAAATGGAGATAGTTATTTAGAAGATTTGCAGACAAGAGAACCCACATGCATAAGGATCATATAGGTAAACTTGGACACCAAACTGCATAACTCCCAGTAAAGTTTTTTCTTCGAGAGTATCATTGCATTTTGAGTAAATATAATTCTCTGTGATTTGCTGGACAAAAACTACAGATTTCCACAATGTCCGGGTAAAAATAGCATTCATATTTCATTTTTAAATAGCATAACTCGTATTGGAACTCTGATATTCACAAATAAAAAATATGTGAACAAACCTGCTCTTTTCCCATATCCTGTTACCCAAGCTGCTCATTCTGGACAATTACACTGGGTATGAAATGCTATACCTTTGCTGTGGAAAGTTTTGTCATTGTCTCGAAGATCCTGAATAGCAGTTGGAAGGCTTAATTCCGCATAGGTTATTTCCTGTTCAGTTACTAAAATGGAGCTTTTTTTGCCCTTAGACTTTCTCCCCTGGTTCTTCGGGTTTGGGAGCAAATTCAGTTTTGAGTAGATTACTCTGTGATTATCCATCTTTCTTGCTGTGTGTTATCAGGAACTCTTCTGTATAATAACAGTGCTTAAGAGGCAAATACATAGTTTATAATGACAACGTGCCTAGCAAAGTCAAAAGAAGCAAAATGGAGAGAAAGTACCCATACTTAATTTTCATTGGCATCTACAGTTTTTACTCTAATGTCCTTAGACTTAAACAAGCTCTTAAAGAAAAGTATATTTTTATAAAGGTTTATGCTTTTCAAAAAAAAATTATTGCTGGGACAATGAAAAGCAATAAATTAGTAAACTAAAAAAGAAATTCATGAATTAAAATAAATACATTAGTTAAGTGTGATTCACAAATATATTTTAATGTCAATACAAGACAATACCTGAATTAAAATTTTTAATATAGTTTATAGTAATTTTGAAAGTCAAAGTTTGTTAAGACTTGTCTGAACATGGAAAACATGAATGTTGACATATATATTATAGTTTTGCTAATGAACTTTTATGTGATAGATTACAGTCATTTATTGAAATTAATAGTGACAAAATGTTTTTTTTGAAATACTGATGAGTTCTGATAAATTATTAGGAATGTAACAATTTTTATATTTTGGAAAATATTACATGGCATAATAAACATGCATGACAGTATTGGAGAGATTAAAACTTTTAAAAAATACTTATTTCATAGACGTATTGGCTATTATTTCCTGGCTAAAATGCAAAGCCATAAAACAATAAATAAAAATATAGATCATTTATGTAGAATATGTCTTGGTTTAACATTACAAAAGGATTCCTTGACTGTCAAAATGTGTCAAGGTCATTTTAGTTGTATATTTGCAATAATTCAGATAATTTAATCTAATAATATTTAGTCAATGGAATCTGGAGATAGAGAGGTCTAGAATTAATTCTGACCTTGAAGTTTATAATGTGTGCCCTTTAAAAAGTTATTCAGTATCTAATAACCAAGCTAATCAATGAAAATGAACATAAGAACATATAAAATGTAGTACATGTAAAACATTTGCCAAAATGGCACATAATGTTTTCAATAAATATCATCTATTTTAATTATTATTTACATCACAATTGTTATGTTATTTTTTCTGATTCATGTCAGTTAAAGCATGAAAAATAAATCATTAGAGAAGCACCTTACAGAAATGTGATATATACTTTTGCAATATTTTAACCAACTTTTAAAAAGTATTTTTCAAAACACTTTTAATGAAATTTAGTATTTTATGTAATCTACTTCATACTCTTTTATTAAAAAATAAAAATTGATTTTATTAAATCTACTTTAGGGTCTGATAATAGTGTGTTTAACTTTCATTTATTTATTTACTTTAACAATCTCTGTACAATTGCTAACCTATATATAATTTTTATATTATTCAAAGATGCACAATGTTCTGATTACAAAAATCCAAAATTACTTGATAGTTATGATATTTACAGGTTCCGTAAATAATATTGACTAACAAACCCAAATATGTGTGAATGCAATTAACTTCTTTCCACAGAAAATAACTTGAAAACTTTAAGATATTCTCCAACATATTTTACATTCCAAGGATCTATCTTGACTTACTCAAATAAAGATACCAAATTAACACTTTGATTTTATTGTGTGTGAATTATACCTCCATTACATCAAATCTAATGTTTGCATTCTCCCACTAAATGAGGTAGGCTAGTAGAGAGATGGAAAGTTTCTGCACGTACCTTCTGTCTCCCAACGTCACAAATCCTTTTGTGGAAAAGCTGGAATAAAAGGTGAAATTTAAAGTCATATATCCAGAACAGGTAGAAACAATTTCTGTGATCTTCTCAGACTGCTCTGTGAAAGCTAAGAATGAGGTAGGAATGGAAAAAGTTGATTTCTCATCAATCTGTCACTGAAGGTTTGAACAGGAAATTCTCA
>NW_007011019.1:0-12343 GCF_000164805.1 Carlito syrichta | reverse complement strand
CATAATGGATACAAGTAGAGGTGACAGATTTCTTCACCACTGTGCAATGCATCTGTGTAACCAAAAATCATTTGTACCCCTAAAGCTACTGAAATTAAATATAAAGTAATTACAAGATGTTTACTTTGAAAATGCAAAACAGAAGAAACTAATGAATATTTGTTAACATGAGGGTTATTAAAGAAATGATTTAAAAAGGAAATAATTCGTAGATACAAAGAGAGTAAAAGTTATCACACTAGTTTTTGTGCCTGTATTTAATATTTTTGTTCTTCACAACATTCAAATTAAAAGGCTAAAGTCAATACAGAATATTCATTATCATATGCTTGATAAAATTACTTTTTTATTTTAAAATAAAAATGCAATGTTCTAAATAATATTGTCATCTAATAATATTTAATTTAGTGTGTTTGTATATATATATGCATACTAGGTATGAAAAAATTCATAATATTTTTACAAAAAGATTAGAGAACAGAATTGGTAATCCAGATGGAAGTTATTGCCTCACCTCATACAAGTTGTATTCATTTTCTAAGGAAAAAAAAACTTATAAAAATAAATCGTAAGATAAAATTTAAATGTTCCAACTGTTAATTTTTCAAAAAAGATATACTATAAACAAACGACTCAATAATCTACTCAAAGGATTATTTATTTATTTTCAGACCACAAACAGTTAACCTCTCTTATAGAACGGAAAGCACCCTTTGTGTTGTCATGTCCCCCCATAACAAAATAAAATTTAAAAAAATGAAAATTAAAAAAACTGTTTAAAAAGAAAGTAAAGCATGAAGTTGAGGGTTTTAGCTTTTGTATACACACTCCACCCTTCCATCTGATAATGCAGCAAAATTTGCAACATGACCCTGGAAGCTAGCCTGCATTCTGATGTTAAACAGCAACCCTGTTAATGTCATCATCCTAGGGGTCCGACTTCAGGGTTTCGGCTTTAAGAACACTGGCAATCTCCGAATGCTCATGACAACATTCCTGCCTCCACCTTCCCCTTCACCTCCGGGTTATTCCTCCTCTGCTTCCTTAGGTCGTTTTATAAGTGGTTCTATGTTGACAGTCATGTGTTTGGTAAGTTCCTTTGAGACATATTCTTAAAAGACTTTTCCAACCAGCTGCTGATAATCTCTTCTTCCAAAAGTTCCGTGACCTACTTCTCTTTCGAAATATGAAAATGTTGAAAATGATATGAGCTTAAAGAATTGCTACCCCACATCCTGGAATTTAAAGGAGACTTTCGTTGTTACTGTGTTAAAGCTGTTCAAAAAGGAAAAATATCTTTGTATTTTTAAATTTTATCTCTAACCTCAGAGTTTAAAAGACAAAATATAAGTTTCTGTCAAAACAAAAGAACCCATCAGGGCTTTTAAAAACTTTTTCTCTGCTTCTGCAACAATTTCTTTGTCAAAAGAGTCTACAGTCTTCTCTTTCTTTTCTTTCTTTTTTTTCTGAGTCGGAGTCTCACTCTGTCGCCCAGGCTGGAGTGAAGTGGCATGCTCACAGCCACCCCAGTATCAACCTGCTGGGCACAGGTGATCCTTACATCTCAGTCTTCCAAATAGCTGGAACTACAGGCACTTGCCACCATGCTCTGCTATTTTTTTTTTAATTAATTTATTGTACAGATGAGATCTCACCAAGTTGCCCAGGCTGGTCTCGAACCTGTGGGTTCAGGCAATCCTCTCACTTCGCCCTCCCAAAGTACTGGGATTATAGGCATGAGCCACCGCACCCGGCCCTTTTTCTTGTCAAAAATAAAACAGAATATCAACCCGCTCTTCAACTGTTCTTTCGGCATCATCGTTAGTTGTCAAGATGGTTACACAATCACTGATTTCATCCTTGCTGAAATTTGGAGCTGCGCTGGCAATGTCTTGTTCCCTGTGGAGAAGAACAACTTTCTTCCAAATGGTAGTGCTGTGTCATTGTTGGAGACATAGTAATCTTTCTCTTTGCCATTTCTGTTGTTCTTTTTCTCTTTTTTCCCTTTCGTGCCACTGTCACCACTCTGAGGCGAGATTTTTGGAGCATTAGTGTGCAGAGTTCATGACTTGGATCAAGCATGTTTCTGTAGCTACAGGTCTTGCAAGCATTGACCACCCTTTGCATCTTCTGACTGATGTACAGAACAGTTTCAGTGTTCTCACCCTGGACCAGAGAATATAATTTTAAATAAATCTATCGACATGTGTTAAAGATTATTCACTTTATGAGACATGTAAAAAAGCTGGGGGTTTTTTTGGTTTTTTTTTTTTAAGTGAGAAAGTGGGATTTATTGAGAGGTCAGAAAAGCTTCCACAGTGGGAGAGGACCCAAGGGGATTGCCCTGTAAAAAGCTGTTTTTACATCACTTCTGTTCCATGAGTCTATTCATCTCTTTGCCCTACCTTCTCACTTGTATTACTATGACTATACGAAGGGGAACCCCCCAAAATGGAATTATCTTTTGGAAGGCGGGCCTCTTACAATGCAGGCTTCCCTTGCTAGGTAAGTGTTCTAGGAACCCATCAGCAACAGTATACCAGCTAGCATTGTTGTGAGAAGCTGTGCTCGGCTTCAGTGAATTATTTTTTTAGATTATTTGAACACATTTGCTGAATAACGATGGGCGGTTTATGAGCTCGCCTGCTCGCACTGCCTGCATGTTCAGCCCTTTTTGACCAAAAATAGCCTGACCTTCATGCCCTATCCTCCCTTTCATCCGACCTCACTCCAAGTGACTCTTCTTTGTTTCCCCGAAGGAAAAAAGTCCTCAAAGGGAAACGTTTTGCTGATGTGGAAGAATTGAAACAAAAAACGGAAGAAGCACTAAAAGGCATCAAAATTGACAAGTTCAAAAACTGTTTTGAGTGGAAAAGCATCTTGATAGGTGTATTGCATCAAACAAAGGGTAGTTGGAAGGTAACAAACGGTATAGTAGTTAAGAACACATTCCCAGTACTCAGGCTACCTGGATTCAAATCTAGACTCCACTAATTACTTGGTGTGTGACCTGGGGTAAATTACTTAACTTTCTGCAATTTAGGTTATCAGACAAGATGTTAGACAAGAAATGCCAGATTTTTCCGAACGGCTAATAGATGTCGGGATTTATGCTGGGCACTTTTATATGTTATTTGACTTAATGTTCACAACAACTCTGAAGACCTTTTTTAAAAATCAGTTTATATATAAGAAAACTAGCTGGATTTTTTTTTTTTTTGAGTTGGAGTCTCACTCCGTCGCCCAGGTTGGAGTGCAGGGGCACGCTCACGGCCACCCCAGCGTCGACCTGCTGGGCTCTAGTCATACTTCTTCCTCAGCCTTCCAAGTAGCCGGAACTATGGGCGTGCACTACCACGCCTGGCTAATTTTTTGATTTATTGCAAAAACGAGGTCTCACCATGTTGCTCAGGCTGGTCTCGAACCCACGATCTCAGGCAATCCTCTCACCTCAGCCCCCCAAAGTGCTGGGGTTACAGGCTTGAGCCACCACGTCCAGCCACTAGCTGGATATTTAATGAATTTTCCCATTAATTCCCTCTCAGGCTCTGAAAAAGTGTGAGAGAAGCCCCCAAATCCAAAGTTCTTCTCTGGCAGTTTGGTCAGAGCAGGTCACAGACCCAGAGGAAGATGTTGGTTATGGGGATGAAGATGGTAACAAAATGGTACACTGTTGCCATGGTACAAGCCCACACCTCAGTGCCAAGAAACTGAGATTATATCCCTATTTCTTCCTCAGACTTGACATGTGATTTGGGGCAGGTTGCTTCAGCAATATCAATTTGGAGAATAAAATGATTGGACTAAATTACCCTCCAAGTAGTTTATGAGTTGTTGTTTTTTTCTTTAATCCTCCTGGTTCAGATCTGTTTCTTAGGAGACAGCCTTGCCACGCCTCAGGAAATTGAGACAATATCTACAGAGCATCTGGTGTTGCCAGCTGCTCTCCCAAGCTGCGCTTTCCAGAACCATACTAAACGCTCCCCTTCTGAGCAAGGGCTGTTCTCCAACAAACCTTAAAAGGAATAGACAAGTGACGATGCTATCCCCTCAGCAACCAGTACTTCCCAGGCTTATTTGGAATCTGATGGCTCCTTCTCTGATGTCAGTCCACTGGCATCTTTCCCCAGATGTGTCTGGACTTCCCTGAGCATGAGGCCAAGATGGAGAATGGAAAGGCACCCAAAAGAAGTAACAAGGAGGCACTTGGTGTCCATGGGCTGCTTTCAGTTTACCAACAGCCTGGAAGATGGAAAAATAAATTCTCCCAAATTCAACATTAACTTTATTACTATCAATAGTTCTCAAGTGTTTACTTTTTGCCAAATCTTTATAGCCTTTCTTTTGAATTCTCCCAACAACCATAGAGTGGAATTTTTATCCTCCATGTCCCATTTCATAGATCAGAAAACTCGGGCTAGGAAGAACTAGTTTACTGACTTAACTCCACCTAGGAATAGGGGGAAATGAATTCTACCTGGGCCCATACAACTCACTAGTCTGCACACAGCTCTTTTTCTCATGTTCCTTCTATTTTGTGTCATTTTTTTCCAGACCTCAGAATTCAGAAAGAGGAAGCAGAGGCAGCTTTCATATATCAACCCGCGGTAACTACAGCAAAATTCACATCCTGTGCAGTCATAAGCAATGCTCTGAGA
Source organism: Carlito syrichta (assembly GCF_000164805.1). Lineage (NCBI taxonomy): Eukaryota > Metazoa > Chordata > Mammalia > Primates > Tarsiidae > Carlito > Carlito syrichta. The sequence continues at coordinate 7,685 of NW_007011019.1, read as the reverse complement.
CAGGACCAGGAAGTCTCAGACGTGGGAGAGCAAAGCAGCAAGATCACTTTGGTAGGAACAACCAGTGGGAGGTTCTGGATGAGAGCTTCCCAAAAGTGAGCGACCCACCAGCCACAACCCACAAGACCGGACTGTGAGAACAGGTAGGCATCTTGGTATAGATCCTGATTTGGTTGGGGATGGGGTTGATTGCTGTGCTTTTCAACAGCCAAGCCAGGGAATCAGATGTTTCTGCTGCTGACCACCATATGAATTGGTAAGTTCCCATTAATGGGCCTCAGTTTACTCACTTGTCAAATAAGAAACTGGATGAAACAATTCCTAGGCTTCTCTCAAGATTTGCGGTGATGATTTTCTACAATGCTCTGTTTTCCCGGTGTGTCACTCAGTCTTACACAGAGTGCAGCTTCAGCAAGAAATGTGCAATTAGACTCAATTCTGCACTAGGAATCAACTGCTGTAGTCTAATTCTGTAATACAGAAATTGCTCTGCAGAGCTGTTGACCTCCATGACATGATGTGTCTCCAAATTAGGAATTTTAGAACTGTCTTGAAAAGCTGTGGGTCACTCCGTGTCTGTTTCTACCTGATGAATGTGGAAAAACAGAATCTTCTCTGACTGTAGTGGTTGGAGATGATGGAATCAGTCTGGAGACTTCTTGTGAAAGATAAAAAATCTTAGTTATATAGAATTCCTCCTGAAAAGTAGCAATATGTGTCAAAATTTTGAATTCAAAATCTAAGCTTTGAATCAATAAATTCACTTCCATACTTTAAGGAGATAATTGAATAGATCATCAAAATGCAATGTTTCTTTTTTTTTTTTTTTGAGTTGGAGTCTCTCTCTGTCGCCCACACTGGAGTGCAGTGGCCGCTCCCGGCCACCGCAGCCTCAACCTGCTGGGCTCCTGTGATCCTTCCGCCTCAGCCTTCCAAGTAGCGGGAATTATAGGCATGCGCTACCACGCCTGGCTGATTTTTTGATTTATTGTAGAGATGAGGTCTCGCTGCCCAGGCGGGTCTCGAACCCGCGAGCTCAGGCAATCTACTCACCTCAGCCTCCCAAAGGCACGGTATTATAGGCTGAGCCACCGAACCTGGCTGCAAAGATGTTTCTTAAGGCATTATTTACAGTAGTAAAAAAAAAAAAAGCGAAAGCAACCTAAACAGTCATGAATATATAACTGGTTAAATGAATCTAGAAGCATCCATGTATTTAAATATACCATTAAACTTTTATTATGGTAAGGTGCTTAACATAATTTTAGCATTGTCACCACTTTTAAGTGTACATTTCATTGGCATTAAGTACATCCACATTGTTGTGCGACCATCACCATCAGCCAATTCCAGAATTTTCTCATCTTCCCTGAAGACAATAGTTCCCCATTCCCCTCTCCTTAGCCCCTGGTAACCATTATTCTGCTTTTTTGTTAATTTGAATACTTATAGGTGCCTCATATGAGTCAAATTATACAATGTTTGTCCTTTTGTGACTGGCTTATTTCACTTACCATATTGTAGATTCACCCATAACAAAAACAAATGTGAATGGTAGCAAACAGAGTGAGGCTATCAACTAGGCTTTCGGGTCCTAGCTTCAGGCTTAGAATCGAGCATCTCTTATAGACCTTGGACATGAGACCTGAAAAGTAAAGGAAGGAATCTAGAACCAGGGAAGCCAATGACAGACTAGTAAGAAGAAAAGGTCCAGCTGGTGTATTTGGGCTGTTAAGTCACAAGGAGCAAGGCGGAAGCCAAGTGTCCACTATGTGGGAAATAGAGACCCTGGAAGTAGAGACCTCCAATCCACATTCCCTGAGGTCCAAAATGTACCTAGGTTTGTGAATATGGAACTGATGGGTGGCAGTCAACACTTCAAGATTGTGAAAGGAGGAAGGGAGGGATGAGGATCATCCCTAGTTAGCTCGGCATGTGCAAACCTACAGGGATATAGAAGATCTCTGGTGTCAGACAGCTTGGGTTCAAATCTTGCCTCTATAACATGCTAGATAAGCAAGCTTGTGCAAACTATTTCACCTCTCCAAACTATTTCCCCTCTACAAACCTCGTTTTTCTTATCACCATAATTCAAGTAATGACAGCACCTGTCTCTGAGAGTCGTTTGTACAGATTAAATAAGACTCCTCATAGAGCTCTTAACAGAGTGCCACAATCACAGTGCACTGCCTGCCCAGACAGAGTTAGCAGTGCTTAGCATTTTATCAGGAACTACTCTTTGGTTTTGAAACTGAGAATCTTTTCAAGCCTGAGGCTTCTTCTACTTCTCTGGCTTTAAAGATATTCTGGAATGCTCAGCAGAAGTGGCGGGGCCATCCGTCAGCTCCACTACAGGGATTCAGCATCGATAAGATTCCCCTCCCAGTTCATGTAGCCTCACCCAGATTTGGAGAGACTTTTATTTTTAATACCCTTTATTAAACAAAGATACTTTTAGTTTTAATAACTCTTCAGATAAGGTACAAATACGCAGAGAACATGAGAAACTGGACTAAAGCATTGATCTAGGAGTGGAAGTGAAATAGGGACTGAGCGCTTAATTCACAGACATGGACACCAAAACTACAAGTTATAAAAAGGAGAGGTTTATTAGCCAAGAGCCGGCCAGCGGCCATTTGCCTGCTGGACATGCCAGTCCCACAGCAAGGGCCCCCATTTGCTGTAGGAGCTTGCTTAAATGGGGCAAAACCACATTGGGACTTTCCAAGTGGGCCAAACTGCAACATCCTGGAGGCCTAGGTACTTTTCAAGCAATGCTAGCGGGGTTCACAGAAGCGAGAAATAAAAAGCTGTTAAACAGTTTAACCTAGCCAGCAGGTGCTGTTGCCAAGTTTCGAGGAAGGGAACTTTTTAACTGTGCAAAGGCTGAGTACATGCTTAACTGTGCAAAGGCTGAGTTTATGCTTAGCTTAATTTTTGACATTGTAGATGTCTTTTAAGCCCCCTTCCACAGAAGCAAGGCAGGAGTCATAAACATTTATGGAATATCACAGAGAGTGTGATACAACTCACAAAGGCACAACAAAAAGACATGTATGTCTTTCAAATACTCACAAGAGTCCTTCATGATAATATCATTATCTCCATTTTACAGATAACTCAACCGAGGATTAATGAGGGAGAAATAGCCTGCTCATGGCCAGCTAGTCGATATCACAGCTGGACTTCCTATGAGCGTTAGATAACTACAATGTATTGAGAGTTTATCACACACCTTGTTCTCTGCTAAACTCATTACAGGTATTGCTATGGGAGATAGCTAGGGAGAGCCTAAGCAGGCAGACAGGCTGGGTCTTCTGGTAACAACGTAGCAAACTTCCCTCAATCCTCCCAGGCTCAGCATTGGTAAACAAGCTCCCTGCGGGGTTTGCAAGCTAGAGCTTAAGTTCTCATTTACTGGGATAGAAAAGCAACCAATCAGCTCACCATTAGGCCCCTACCTCCTGCCAATTGGTCCTTAGTCCATCCACTCACAGCTAGTGCTAACCAATCGGTTTGGACTTAGGGCTATATAAGCACCAGATTTTGCCTCCAGAATGGCAACCCCCTCTGGTTTCCTCTTCCTGTGGAAGCTTTTAGATTCTCTCAATAATTCTTTCTTACTTTTTGGTTGTCCATGCTTCTCAACTCTTTCTGGGTACCAGATAAGAATCTCAACCTGAAGGGCTGCAAAAGGACATCAACCTGAAGAACTGCAAAGGATTCCTGGAGTTGTGGAGCCAGGCACCCCAGAGGCTGGCTTATCAGCCAACAGAGCCAGTTGAACCAGGAGAGCTGCTGGAAGAAGGTGAGATTCCAAAGCTGAAACACTCTGGGGTCTAGGCTTGCCAGTCCGCTGAACCAGCAACACACCCTCAGGGCTTGACTTGTCAGCCCATTAGAGCCAACAGTTCTGGTGCTGGGCTCACCAGCCTCTGGAGATGATCCTCTCTGGGGCTGGGCTGGTCAACCTATTATGACACTCTCCAAGCCCAGACTGACCTGAAAAATCTTTATCAGTTTCATCTTATCACTCACCACAGACTTGTGAAGTAGACAAAATGACTCACCTGGGGTGAGTTTGGCAATAATTGATGGATCCAGGATATGAGTATAGGACTGGCCGCCAAGTCACATGCTCAGTGAGACCAGATGTTCAAGCATCAGACTCCCATCCCAGTGCCCTTTGCCATCTCCCCCACCGGTGACAAGATCCTGGGTATCATTTCCAGTCTCTATATGTTATGAGCCCCATCCAGAAGAGCCTGGAACCACTCCTAAAACACCAAGACATTGAAGTGAAACACCAGGCGGTGTGGCATCTTCAGAGGATCACGATCGTTTAACCAAAGTCTGGCCTTCAGAAGGGAGAGCAGATCTGGGCAACATTTCAGCATCTGAGAGTGGCTGCTGACACCCCAGAGGCCCTATAATGCTGCTGAGCTGGCGGACAGCAGGTGACTTGCTCCTTGAGTCTACACTGGAACTGCCAGTACTAGGAAGGAAAAAAGGGGAAGATGAGGACAATCGGTGTGGTATGAAGAAAAACATCACTAGCTTTTGAGCCAGATAGACTCAGGGCAGGCATGCGCCGCTTATACAAACACGGGCTAGTAGTCATTATATTTGCTACCATGTATTGAACACATCCTGTGTGCTAGGCTGAGTGCTTTGTGTGGCTATTTGAACTGGTTAGTCCTGAGTTTCTAATATAGAAAGCAATAACATCTGAGTTGCAGGGTTGTTACAAGGATTCGGGCTATGATGGTCTACCACCTGAAATTCAGCAGGAGTTAAATAAATGTTTACATCGGGAATTAGTAACCCAATATGAGCAAGGGAGAAGATTCTGGATGGGACAGGCCCTCTCATGATAGGAAAGGAAAGTGGGACAGCATTCACCCAGACATCTCACTGGAAATGAAAACTAGAGCCGAGGGCTGAGCAGTGCAGGTGTGGCACAAAGGGCAGCCTTGGGAAACGTGATGTGGGAAGGCAGACCAGAACCTCAGAGAGGCAGCGGGTGGCGAAGGGAAGAGGAGTCATGGGGGGGGGGAGTGCGTTCAGGGCTGCAAAGCAAGTTCTGTGTGAACTGCTTACCTCTTGGTTGTGGGACTCCTCAAAATGTTTCGTTTTCTCCCAGGGGCAAGCTTCTTGAGTTCACAATGGATGAACTGTGCCAAGCACACTAGCTTTTCAGTGCTCTCCTGATCCCTACATTCTGTTTTGTTCCTAAAGGACAGACCACCCTTTGGGCATTGGTGGAAAGTTAAGTTCACCAACGTTAAGTTGCTGTAAATTCTGGTCCCTGGGAGGCTTTGGGGTGGGGGGCGTAAAAAAAAACTTGGAATTTATTTACTAAAAATCTGGGTATGTATTCGTACATTTTTAAATTCCAGTCACTTTCAAAGTACTCTCCGTTGGATGCAATCCACCTATTGAGATGCTTTCTCCACTGCTCAAAACAGCTTTTGAATTAATCAGTTCTGATGCATTTGAGGGCTTCTGCAGTTTTTTATTTCACCTCTCCCGCATTGGCTAAATGTATCCCTTTGAGGACTTTTTTCATCCACGGAAACAATAAGCTAGCTTGGGGCAAGATCAGGTGAGTAGAGAGGGTGAGGCATGGGTGTCATGCCGTTTTTTGTCTAAAACTGCTGAACACTCAGCACAGTGTGGGCAGATGAGCACATAAATCACCCATCATGAAATGGGCAAATGCGCCGAAAGAATCTCCAACAACTTCAGTAAAGACAAATGCAGCCTCTCACGACACTAGCTGGTACACTATGCTTATGGGTTCCCCAAACACTCACCTAGCAGAGAACACCTGTACTACAAGGGGCCCACCCTCCAAAAATTAATTCCAGTTTTTTGGGGGTTCCCCTCTATGCCTGTAAGTTCAACCTTGGGAACTAACTGAGTTTAATGCCTCCGCCAGCATCCTTAACATCATGCAGTTACAAGCCAAAATCAAGGGAGCTTCTGACAGCTTCACGCCAAAGGGCATCGTTATCCCCAAAAGAGAGAAACCTGGACACACTCACCAAAGAGAAGACAACCTGCAGAACTGTCTGCAAAAAGAAGCCACTGTTATTGGGGTAAGTACATCTCGTTATAAGGGGAACACTGAGGAAATACATATATTGTAAATGTTATCTAGACCATAGGTCTGCTATGTATTCTGAGAAAATGTTTTATCTTTTTTTGGCTGATACTAGGTTAATTGGGACATAAAATGGAGTTTTGTGGGAATACTATATCCTCTGCAGGAATTTCTGTAAATTTAATTAAAAACACTAGATCTTTTCCACGAGAATGTTACCTAATGAACGCATTGGTCTCTCTTAATTTGTTTTTAGTATAGTTGAGATCGTTGACTTAACTATATGATTTTACACAGTGCGATTAAATTAGACCTTCTTACTTTGAGACCATTATTCAAACATTTTTATATGAGACAATCAGGACTAATCTCACTATATGTTTTGTCCCTGTTCACCTGAGTGAGTGAGTAAAAGACTCCCAGGTATCCTACTCATCAACCCTCATATCCAGAATTTTAATCTCCACAAGGTTCTGAATATCCTCTTGTAAGACCCAACTCCTACACAGACCCAACTCTGGAAACCTGCTCAACTGTGGTCTCTGAAATTCAGGGTCAGTTAACAGCATCATCATTTTTAGCCCCAGATTCTGTCTCTCAAAGGCCTTTCATCTGTTGTGCAAACAGAAATATGGCTCCTGAGGACACGTCTTCCATTGCAGCCCTCGCCTCCAGACATGGAAGTGAAGTCAGTATCCTCTTTGCTTTTCATGGACACCTCCAGATCAATCTTTATCTCTTATCCCTAAAAACTCTCACTTTAAAATCTCCCGTCATCCTACTCAGTAATTCATTCCCCCGTGTCATGTGCCTTTTCTCCTTTCAGGATATTGACTTTTAGATCACTGGCATTCCCTTCAGTAGAGTTGGTATCTCGGTGTCATAAGCCTTGGCTATTTCAATATTCATGATGAGGGTCTTTCCAGTAGTGGTCCTCTCAGTTTCCTGACCACCTCTCCCTAAGTATCTTGTTCATGCATCCTCACATACAGATTCCTTGAGTTACACCTGAAACTGAACCCACCAAAATAGCAGTAAATCCACCTTTGTGTACATTTCAAGCATTCCATATTCCAACCACCATTTCTAATCTTTCCAGCACACTCCTTGTGACTTTGTGTTGACACTTTCTTTAACCTTCCCAAGACTCACTGATTTTAATTTACAGAACCTTGCTTCCCTCCATGCTCACTTCCTTCCCTACCTAATCAAGATTCCACAGTTCACTCTCTCTTGTGAATTCCCTCAACAGCCTTGCCCTCAGTCTCCCTCTAGCACACTCTTCAGGCAAACAGAAACATTGGTTTAAGTTTAACTCTCTGCCCATGTGCCTATTCCATACTAGTATCCAGGTGACTGACTTTAGCTGAAAACACACACACACACACACACACACACACACACACACACACACACCACTTTACATTTGTGATCATATGTTGGGAGCCAACATCTATAGCTACATGGCTGAGGCCTGTAAAGGCCCATCTGGAAGATCGCCTCTGACATAGGATATCAGTTACCTATAATATTGGCGTGTGATTAGTGACCAGTGTGCATACATGGCAGTAAAACTTAT
>NW_007011018.1:0-766 GCF_000164805.1 Carlito syrichta | reverse complement strand
AGCCCAGCAGGTTGAGGCTGTGATGACTGTGAGTGTGCCACTGCACTCCAGCCTGGGCGATAAAGTGAGACTCCAACTAAAAAAAAAAAATTATCCGGGTATGGTGGCACATACCTGTAGTTACAGCTACTTGGAAGGCTGAGACAGAAGGATCACCTGAGCCCAGCAGGTTGAGGCTGGAGTTGCTGTGAGCATGCCACTGCACTCAAGCCTGGGTGACAGAGTGAGACTCCGACTCAAAAAATAAAATAAAATAAAATAAAATAAAATAAAAGCCTATGCAACACACGAAGAGGGGGCTGCAAGAGCCCAGAAGGCACTAAGGCTGACAAACACAGCTTGGACCTTGTGTTAACTCAACATAAGGGCCAGTGTGTTCTCCTCAGGACCAACACTAGTATCCCATACCGCTCACATTCTGTCCACATCATACCCAAGATGTGGCTACACTTCCCACTGTGTCACTGTCACAGGGTTGGAGAGGAACAAGCAAGAGACATTCTCGAATGTTCTTTAAAAATAAAAAGCACCCATGTGAAACTGTCATAGCTTAAGAAAAGGGGACTTTGGGATTTCTCCTCTGAACATGGGTGAGAATCCCACATACAAGTTCTAGGAGGAAAATAGTACTTTATATTTGGTCAGTAATTTGAAAATTTGAATGCTCTCTGACATCTTTAATTAACATGATTCATTGTCATATAACGCTCATGTGTATATTTGATAAATACACATGTAGCGTTGATGTGACTAAAATGAATTAGTT
>NW_007011017.1:0-786 GCF_000164805.1 Carlito syrichta | reverse complement strand
CCCAACGGGGGATGGGCTGGCGACCTTGGGGACCCTGGTCCTAGGTCTTGAGTGGCCCTATGAGGTTGCCAATGGCAAGTGGCTGCTGTACCCCACGGAGATCACCATCCATGGCAATGGGTCCTGACCCTGCCGGCCACCTGGAGAACTTGTCAACCCTCTCAACCTCACTTTCTCTGTAAGTACACCATCGGGGGCTCTTTCATTTGCATCTCATTTGCATTGCTTCTCATTTTCATGCTGTAAGGCAGAAAGGCCAGTATCTTCCCCTTCCTCCCTTCCCACCCGTTGGGCACCTGACTCTCTCCTCCCTTTCCCTCCTCCACCCCTTCCTCCACTTCTTCCTCTGCCCTTCCAGCAAATCTCCTCTTCTCTCTCCAGGATCCTGGAGACAAACCACCATCTCCACAGCGCAGGCGTCGACAGCTGGACCCAGGGGGAGGCCAGGGTCCCCCACCTATCACTCAGGCTGCTGCCAAAAAAGCCAAATATGAGACTGTGCTGGTGAGTGGCCAGGGCTGGGCTGGAGGGGACTGCGCCCACACCATTGCAAGGTGGTACCCCAGGGCCCACGAAGCAAGGGAGACAGGGTCTTTACCAGCAGACCCCAGTCTGATGCGGTGATGTGGCCGCTGCCCTCAGGAGCCTCCAGACAGATGAAGGAGACTTACCTCCTGCCTCAGAGGGTGCCCCACTCTGATGGGCGAGCTTCCAGAAGGCTGACATGGACTCTGTCCCAAGGAGTCTCAGCCTGTTGGGGGTGACAGAACTGCTGAAAGCCTTGGA
>NW_007011016.1:0-640 GCF_000164805.1 Carlito syrichta | reverse complement strand
CAGAAACAAAGAACAGAGTACCATATATTCTCACTCATAAGTGGACTTTGAACAATTATAATACCATAAGAAAGGGATTGGCAGTAGTGGGAAACTGTCAAGGGAGGGTGGTTGAATCGGCAATTGAGGGAAACTGCTAGGGGAAGGTGGTTGAATCGGCAATTGAGGGAAACTGCTAGGGAAACAACAAGGGTAGCTGCCTAATCAAAATTTGTATAACTAACCCTGAATTGTACCCCACAATTTTAAAATAAAAAATTTAAAGGTGAAGAAAAAAGACACTTCTGAGTATGACATATGAGTTTAAACAGGACATTGTTGAAGCTGCTACATTTAGGTAAATATAAAAAAATTAATTAATGTTTTTCAATAACAATGTTTTCCAATAACTTTTTTCTGATAGAAAAGTGGTTGAATAAAGTGTCAAAGTATTAAGAAAAAACTACATGTTTAATGTTGAAAAGTGAAAAAATAAGGGTAGTTATATTGGAAAAACAACCTTTAATATAACTATGCAGAGAGATATGTTTTTGGTATCATTTTGGTCTATATACTTCTGAGCTTTTAAAATAAGTTTGTTTATATATATATATACATATATATACACACATATATGTGTACATTTTATAAACAATATCGT
>NW_007011015.1:0-657 GCF_000164805.1 Carlito syrichta | reverse complement strand
CTGAGGTTGCAGTGCCGAGAGCTAGCCACTGCCCTCCAGCTTGGGTGACAGAGTAAGACTCTGACTCAAAAAAAGGAAAGAAATGAAGAGCTTCCATTTGTGTATGGAGTTGGGATCATCGTGAATAGACAGAGATCTTTGGGGAAGGAGACCTCAAGCATGGGGCTAAAGTCCCCGATGACAGTGAATATGGAGACAATTGGGCTGTGGCTTTGGGAGGCCAAGGTGGGGAACTGCTGGAGAGTTTGAGACCAGTCTGGGTCATGTAGCAAAAACTTGTCACTTCCTGGAACACCAATATTGGAGTGGCACATGGTGGAGCCAGTGGTCCCAGCTACAAGTAATGTGGTGGCCTCCATCCCAGGATGTTCCTTAGTGTCATTCCTGCTGACAGAACCTGTGATTCCAGGTAAGGCACTGTGTCTCACGGCCATTAGTCATGCACCCTGGGAGACTGAGGCAGGTGGTTGTCTGAGCCCAGGGTTAGGAGACCAGCCCAAAAGAAGTGGCCAGACCTCGTCCTGGTGGGAGGTCCCATAAATCCAATCAGGCGTGATGGTCCACGGAGTCCCACCTGCTCGGGGCCCAGGAAAGAGGAATGCCTGATCTGCATAGGTCAAGGCCCGGGAAGCCACCATCGTGGTTCCACACACCAGC
>NW_007011014.1:0-561 GCF_000164805.1 Carlito syrichta | reverse complement strand
GCAAATAACACTTCTGTACTTGGAACAGTGACTATTATATTAGGTCATCTATGAAAACTGGCAAGTAAAAAAGAGAATTTTATAGTGAGATTCTGAACCAGAAGTCTTTAGATTTTAATGTGAATGAATATTCAATGTGGAACAAAAGGAAAAGATTTGCTTTCAGATTTTAAATTATTTTTGTTCCAATAAGGTCATTTCCTCTTTACATAGGCACACATTGGCACAAACAAACCCAACTTCCTCTTCCCTAGCTGTCTTACTCTTGAAGTTTTAGAGTGATATAATTTTATTCATTATAAATAAAACCAAAAGTCTGTATCTGATGTGTAGGCTGAGAGAAATACAAGTATCTAAAAATATAAAATGAGATTTTTAAAGCACTCAGATTTCAGAAAGCCAGGTATTATGGTTTTACTCTGTAATCTTTATCAAAACCCATGGCTACAAATATCTCTATCTATCTATCTATCTATCTATCTATCTATCTATCTATCTATAAACCTTGGTTAAAAAAAATTACTAAGACATTATTTCTTAAGGTACCCATGATATATAATC
>NW_007011013.1:0-567 GCF_000164805.1 Carlito syrichta | reverse complement strand
GGTCGTCAGGAGGTCAGCACCCGGTCTTCCCTTCCGTCTGGCCCGACTCCACAGCTCCGCGGCCACACTACAGCTGTCAGTGTCCTACCACAGACTGTGCCGCAGGTGAGGGTGGGAAGGAAACAGGCAGGGAAGGCCAAGGGATGGGGCGTCCCGGGAGTGGAGGGGGAGTCTTAAAAGAGCTTCTACCTGTAGTTTAGCTCTTCCTTTGAAAATGTTCACCTTGTCTGTTTTATGATGCGCTTAATCCGTGAACACAGTGGTGCACAACCACAATGTATACGCACATGTACAAGTTGATATGCACGCATATCCATATCCATATGGTCATATTTATGAGTGCTCAGTACTGATTTTTTAGGGTGTGAGTTCAAATTCTTTGGTCGGCCCTGAGTTCTACAGACACACACAGCACAACCCAGGATGAAAGACCCCAGGCTTGACCCTTGGGTGTGAGTGTCTCCCGAGGTGGTATTAGAATCCAGTCTTCGACCAGGCTTGGTGGCTCAGCCCGTCATCCAGCACTCTGGGAGATGGAGGCGAGTGGATTGCCTGAACTCGCAGATT
>NW_007011012.1:0-1011 GCF_000164805.1 Carlito syrichta | reverse complement strand
GAAGGACCTACAGTCCTGTGATATATGGTAATAAGAAATATATATATATTCTGTCTTTATCTCCAGTTTCCGGCACAAAACTCCAAAAACCTTTGGAATTTTCTGAATGATAAGGGTGAGAGTTTTTTCATGATTTCATTCATAATAAGCTCCTTAGCTTATGCTAATTAGGTGCCTCCTAGAAGAATGGGAACAGTGTCAGAGGAGCCAACCATGTGACTAGTGGGTTGGAACTTGCAGCCTTACCTCCAAGGAGGGAAGAGGGCTGGAGACTGAGCCAGTCACCAATGGCCAATAGGCATGGGAGGTGCTGGGAGGGCAGCATGACCAAAGAGGGCATAGAGGCTCCACACCCCTTTCTGCATACCTTGCCCTTGCCGTATACACCTCTTCCATTTGACTGTTCCTGACCAGAACATACAAAATATATATATATATATTTGGTATACACACACACACACACACACACACACACACACACACACACACACATGTGCACACACACACATACACACACATATATACATACATGTATATGGGCAATGGAGCAAAGCCTTCAAAATTTTGATTGAAAGTTAATTCCAGTCTCGAATCAATCATCCAATCAATCAAACATAGGGTCGAATAAAGATGTTTTCAGATATGTACAACTGCAAAATTTTACCTCCTGGATATCTTTTTGGGAAACTTCTGAATAATACATTCTAAAATATGAGTAAATTAAGAGAGAGGAAGTCATTGGATACTGAAAATAGTAGCTCTCAAGCAAATTCTAAAGGAATCTCCAAGAGAATGAGAAAGGGAGACACCAGGGTGACACCCATGCACCTAGCAGAGGGGTACATGTTCATACTGGAGCACAGTCTACCTTGAGAAAAGGACCCATTGAGGGTCAGCTAGACCCAAATAACTGCTGCCATTGTATGGTCTTTTTTCTTTTTTCAGTTGAGTCTCACTCTGTCACCCAGACTGGAGTACAGTGATATGCTCATGGCCACCGCAGCCTCTACC
>NW_007011011.1:0-773 GCF_000164805.1 Carlito syrichta | reverse complement strand
CAGCACATTGGGAGGCCGAGGCAAGAGGATTGCTTGAGCCCAGGAGTTCCAGACCAGCCTGGGCAATATAGAGAGACCTTGTCTCTCAAGACATACATAAAGATAAGCAGAGCACTGCCGGACAGATGAGATAGCACACACAGCAGAGCCCAGTGATTCATGCAGGGCCCTGTGGCCTATTAAGGTGTCCGGGCACTTTCACAAGAACAGTGGGAGCCATTGGGTGACATAGCTAGATTTGTGCTTTCAGGAACGCTGTCTTGGCTGTCCTTAGGGGAATGGATTAGAGGGAGCACGCCTGCAGTCACTGGCTCCCATAGGAAGCTGTTGCTGTCATCCTGGTTGCAGACTTCACAAGACCTGTCTCCCTCTCAGATCTCAGCAGCATGGTCAAGTCCGGGTTCTGGACCCGCCAAGGCGAGCTGCTTGTTACATGGGTGTAATAAGCCTTCCTGAGCTATTTCTTGTTGAATGACTGCTCACAAAGTGCCCTCACGTGGCTTGGCTAGGAAACAGTCACAACTGGCTTGCTCATTTCAGGAGGTTCTTCCTCCTAAAACCCCATTACTCTTTCTCTCCACTTAGAGATCAGAAACAGAAAAAGTCTCATCCCTAAGAGTCTGCCCCAGCCCAAAATGCTTTAAAATTGTTTCTGGCCTCAGAACTGCAATTTCCTGAGCACGTAAACTTCTACAATGCTGAGTGAGTCACTGGTTCTTTATTAACACTTTATCCAGTTTTAATCACTGCATTTTAGGGAAGATTTGAAAAAC
>NW_007011010.1:0-585 GCF_000164805.1 Carlito syrichta | reverse complement strand
GGAGGACCAGTCACTAGTGCACCCATAACAGATGCAGGCCAGTCATAGGGGGAACACATTGTTGGGGAGAATTAGTCACTGGGACATCCATCTCAGAGGAGGGACTACCAATGACGTACTCATCACAGAGCTGGCCCTGTCACTGGGACATCCATCATAGAGAAGGTCTAGTAATCAGCCACTAATCACAGAGAAGGGACTTTCACTGCTGCACCTATTCCATAGAAGAGTAATTCACTGCAGCACACATTGCAGAGGAGGTAAAGACACTGGGACACTCTTTCTAGAGGAGACCAGTCACTGGGACCCCATTATGAAGTAGCACCAGTTAGTAGAGGATCAGACACAGAGGAGATCCAGTTACTTGGTCATCCATTACAGAGAAGGCCCAGTCACTGGATAATCCAATGCAGGGGAGAGCTAGTCACTGGACCGCCTACTAGGAAGAAGGGGTAGTCATTGGGGCAACCTTCACAGAAGAGGGCTAGTTGCTGAGGCATACATTACAGGAAAGAGGCAATCAATTGGAGCATCCGTCACAGAAAAGGTGTATTTATTGGGGCATCCATCACATAGGAGGAGTAG
>NW_007011009.1:0-1097 GCF_000164805.1 Carlito syrichta | reverse complement strand
AAGCCCAGTAAGATTTTTCCGAATAAATGCAACCCTCCTGGCCCCCTATAATAGCCAGCATAGCAAAAAAAAAAATAAATAAAGGGAGTAAGAGAAGTATTTTGAGAGTGAACCAGATCCCTGGTGTCATGGGTGAGCACCTTGATTTGCCCCCACATGTGGGCGGTCTACACTGTCTAGTTGAAATAGCTCAATGGTAATGTCTGTGTTGAGGAGTGGGAGATGACGACATATGAGATATCTTTGGTTGAGTTGGTGAAGGTGGAAGTGGTTGTTGAATATTGAGATGTTTCAGCTTTGGCACCATCACCTTGTCTTCATCATCTGCATCTGACTCAGACTAATGGCATGATTTATATCTCATCTGGGTGTACCTCGATGGGGGTGGGGGGCTACTCATGTCTAATTAGACTGTCCTGTTCCCAAAAAGGTGAGGGTAAGTCCTGGGGAAATACACAAGCATATCATCTCCCACACGTTTAAGGGACATCGGGCCACTTCTATTTACCTGTAAGAAAATCTTTCCATTTTAACATTGGTTTAACAGTTTACTCTGGGGTTCAATGTATTATCAGAGCTGAATGTCCTTGAGAGTCCAAATTGAAATGATTAATTAAAAACATGGTGTTATTTACGATATGATGGGGAGAACTATATTTGAATTCCCCTTCCTACAATGCAATTATTTGATATTTTAACATTTGATAGGTTCTCAACTATAGCTTGGCCATGAGGATTATACAGAATTTCGGTAGAATGAGAGATGCCAAACTGGGTACAAAACGACTGAAAGGCTTTTGATGCATAAGCAGGAGCATTATCAGTTTTTAATTGTTTAAGAATATCCAGCTGTGAAAAACAAAAGAATAAATGTTGGACTACATCTTTATAGGCTTCCCCAGTTTTGGGCGAGGCTAAAATTACATGGGAAAATGTATCCACTGTCACATGTAGAAATGACAATTTTCGAAAATTTGGAAATGAACAACATCCATTTGCTACAAAACATTATGTTTTAATCTGCAGTGATTAACTTCTGAGGGTAAAGTGTTATTAGAAGTAAGACACAAAGTACATTTTTTATGATTTGTCTTGCC
>NW_007011008.1:0-599 GCF_000164805.1 Carlito syrichta | reverse complement strand
GATCTCTTTGGAGTTCTTCCTTGTCCTTTTCTGGCCACACCCTTTGTCCCTCAGCTGGATTAGGGTAGAGGATGGGGCACCTGGGACTCAGCACTCATCAGGTCCCTCTGAAGTTTTATCAGGATATTCCCTGTGGGTCTCAATCAACCCCTGAGTAGTTGATCTGCCAGTCACAGAGATCAGGTCTGTTGCTTTGTGGTGAGCAAGTTGGAGCATTTTCCTGCCCTGCCTTCAAGATGGTGGCGGAGTGCCTTTCTTGCCCTCTCTGGTGGGACTCCGCCTCTGGGCTCCCTCTGCAGCCTCTGTTGCCAGAGCCTGTCCAGGCACTGAAGTGGTGAGGCAAACCCTGGAGCCAGCAGTCTCACCTACTGCAGTGATGAGGCAGAGTCTGTGACGGTAGTCTCTCCCTGCTGCTACTTCACAGGAAAACTTTTGTCTGTTTAAAAAAAAATGGTGCTTGGCTTCTGCAACCTGGGAAGAACCAGGACCAAGCAGAGAAGCTGCAGCACCAGCTCTTGCGCCAGGGTCCTGGCCACTTGCTCAGGAGTCCCCACTTAGTCAGTGTCTCCCAACATTTTCGTCCCAGGGAGGGAATTGTC
>NW_007011007.1:0-606 GCF_000164805.1 Carlito syrichta | reverse complement strand
TGTTTTAAAAATATTGCCTACACGCACACACCAGTATAATGCAGCTCTGGGGCTTAATTTTTCCACTTCCCTGTATCATGGCAGCGTTTTTATTGCCTACACACTATGCCGTTCTGTGGAGATAAGTAATTTACTCACTGTACCCAGTGTCGGTGACACAGATTGTTTCCAAATCTTTACTACTGCAACGAACATCCCCTGAATGTATCACTCTCAAGCTATGGGTTCGAAGGCAAGGTAATATCCTCTCTAAGACCTCAGTTTCCCGACTTACAAAACCTACGTAATGCCTCGTTTATCTGTTGAAAGATTCAAATGAGACAGTATCCATGAAGTGCTCGGCAAAGGCTTGTCCAGCCAAAGATGAGGACACCAAAGACGATGACGGCACAACTTCTCACCAGTCCACACGTTCTTCAGGATAAAGATCTAAACACAAAATGGCTGGATTAAACAATGAGTAATTTTTCTTTTCTTTTCTTTTCTTTTCTTTTCTTTTCTTTTCTTTTCTTTTTTCTTTTCTTTTCTTTTCTTTTCTTTTTGGGGTTGGAGCCTCTCTCTGTCACCCAGACTGGAGTGCAGTGGCCGCTCCCGGCCACCGCAGCC
>NW_007011006.1:0-613 GCF_000164805.1 Carlito syrichta | reverse complement strand
CCATGTCCTTCTCCTGTGCTCCCAGCTACTTACGCCCTCTTCTCAGCCCACTTAAGTCCTGCTTACTCTTCACTCCTTTCCATGAAGCTTCCCCACTCTGAGAGGCCGGTGCCCTCTGTGTTTCCTAGAGACCTATGTAGCATCTCTTCACTGTCATCTCAACACGCCCTCTAACTCCCTGTGCATCCATCTCCAGCTTCTCCAGTCTGTGGACCGCATTGGAAGCTTTAGGAAATGGAGTCTCTAGCTCTTCTCCCCATCACTGGCTCCTCAAAGCCAGTCATTTCCCACAGAAAAGTTACTAAACCCAACACTTTCATCAGTCTTAGTCCTTGCTCATAGGTGGGAGATGTGGTGGGTTTTGCCTTCAGACAAGTGTGGATTTGAATTGTGGCCCTCATATACTTCAGTGGGCCTCACTTGGCGAGTCCCACAGTCACTCTGCCTCTACAGCAGTGCCTCTTTCACCTTAGACATTGATTTCTGCTTCCTGAGGTCTTCAATGTAGTTCCCAGACTCCAGCCCTAACCCCTAGTTCATTATTGCTGATAAAAGGATAAAAGGCTTGGCTGGACCTTCTGTTTGTGGGGCACTGTCAGGAGGGACACCTTTG
>NW_007011005.1:0-616 GCF_000164805.1 Carlito syrichta | reverse complement strand
TGGTGGGAATGCAAACTAGTGTAACCTCTTTGGAAAACAGTGTGGCAATTTCTAAAAGAATTAGACATTGACCTTCCATATGATGCAGCAATCCCCCTACTGGGAATATACTCGGAGGAACTCAAATCACTCAACAAAAAAGATACCTGCACAGGCATGTTTATTGCAGCACTATGCACAATAGCAAAAACATGGAACCAACCATGCTGCCCATCAAAACTGGACTGATTAAAAAATGTGGTACATATACACAATGGAATATTACACAGCCTTAAAGAAGGACAAACATATGGACTTTGTAGCAACTTGGATGGATTTAGAGTCGATTATCCTCAGTGATCTATCACAGAAAAAAAAGAACATATGTTCTCATTCATAAGTAGACCCCAAACATTTATCATAATACTGTAAGAAAGGGATTGGCAGTAGCGGGATACTGCCAGGGTGGGGACACACAACATCAATAAGGGTATCTGATCTCAAACCAGACAAAGTGGAGCCAAAGGGAGGTCCAAACTTTACCTGTATGGTGACCACTTGTATACCTAATCCTGAATTGTACCCTATATCTTTAAAATAAAAACAAACCAAAAAAAAAAAAAAAAAAAAAATTTTA
>NW_007011004.1:0-748 GCF_000164805.1 Carlito syrichta | reverse complement strand
ACTATTTAGCTGATCTAACTAGTTGGCCTTCACGTTAGCTGACCTAACTTGTCAGCTTACATGTTGGAAGACTAGTCGGCTGATTGGTTAGCTGACTTAAATGGTTGGCCAGCTTGTCAGTTGACTGGTTAGCTTACTTAACTTGTCAGCTGGCGAGTGAGCCCACAGGTGAGTTGACTTAACTAGTCGGCTGGTGAGTGAGCCGACTGGTCAGCTGACTTAAATATTCAGCCAGCGAGTGAACTGACTGGTCAGCTGACTTTAATTAGCTAGTGAGTGAACCAAATGGTCAGAAGAGCTAACTAGTCAGTCGGCGAATGAGTAAACCGGTAAGCTGACTTAACTAGTCGGCTGGCAAGTGACCCAACATGTGAACTGCCTTAAATAGTCTGCCAATGAGTGAGCCGACTGGTGAGCTGATTTAACTAGTCAGCAGGCGAGCAAGCAGACTAGTTAGCTGATCTGCTGGCCTGTGAACGAGCTGACAATTTAGTTGACCTGTTGGCTGGTGAGCGAGCTGACTACTTTGCTGACCAGTTTGGTGGCGAGCGAACCGACTAATTAACTGACCTGATGGCAAGCGAGTGAGCTCACAGTTATCTGATCAGATAGCTGAGTTGTTAGCTGACCAATTAGCCAAGTAACTAGCTGATTTGCTAGTTGATTTAACTAGCTAGCTGACAAGCTGGCTGGCTATCTAACTGACATAAATAGCTAACTAACAAGCTATCTAACTCTCAAGCTTGTT
>NW_007011003.1:0-618 GCF_000164805.1 Carlito syrichta | reverse complement strand
GCATAGGTGAGCACAAAGATAACAGAGCATACAGATTATTCACAAATCTTTAAAAAAAGCGAAATGACCTGTTAAGAGCCTTATCACAAGTATAACCCTCACATATCAATAGTTAAATTGAACATGAATGGTCTAAATGTACCACTAAAAAGGCATAATGTAGCAAATTGGATGGAGTGAACCCATCTCACTGCACAGGGCACCCACAGGCTCAAGTAAATGGAAAACAAACAAAAAAATAAGGGTAACTATTCTTATATCAGACAAAATAGACTTCAAACTAATAAAAGTTTAAAAGGACATGGAAGGTCACCACATAATGATCAAAGGCTCAATTCACCACCAGGAAATATCCATCTTGAATATATATGGACTCCACACAGGAGCACCTAGTTTTATAAAGCAATTGCTACGCAAACTAAGAGAGGACATAGACATTCACACAATCATAGCTTGAGACTTAATTTCTTTCTAACAGCCCTAATTAGATCATCAAGGAAAAAAAATGCACTTAATAGACAACTTCAGAACATTCCAAACAACAAATACAGAGTATACATTCTACTCATCAGCACATGGAACGTACTCTAAGATTGATCATATTCTTGGGCATAAATC
>NW_007011002.1:0-625 GCF_000164805.1 Carlito syrichta | reverse complement strand
TCCCTCCCTGTGTGCCTCGGTCCTGCCTTTGGGTCTCCGAGTGTCTCTGCTTCCTCATCTGTGAAACGGGCAGAGGAGCTCCCTGCAGGGTTGTGGCGATGATGACCATAAATGTTTCACCACTTAAGCGTCAAAGCTCTTGGCGGGACAAATACGCTTCAAATGTGGGTCCCTGGAGCTCCTTGTCTCTCTGGATACTTTGGGAAAGTGCTCCCGAGAGATTGCACGGCGGGAGGAAGTGACGGCGCTCAGGTCCGTTTCTGGTTTTCTTCGCAGGGGCCGGGAGCCGGAGCCAGTGCCGGGGACCCAGAGGGGCCCAGGAGGGGTCTGGTGCCGAGAAGAAGAGTGTCCCCACATCCTGGAGGAAAAGGCCAGCCTGCGACGCCCCATCCACGGGTCACAGTTCAACCCCTCCTTATGGGGCAGCTGTGGAACCCAGGAAGGCCCGCCCGCGACGGCCGCACTCAGCCAGGGGAGCCACCTCCCACCGACGGGAAAGGCCGCCCCACCAGGTCCCCTGGGCTTGGCCGACGCCCAGCTCCCTCTCTGGGGCCACCTGGCACAACCCGCCCCACCGCCTGTACTTGTGCCGCTTGTGCTCTCTTGGCGGCGTGGCGGTCAGGAG
>NW_007011001.1:0-778 GCF_000164805.1 Carlito syrichta | reverse complement strand
TTGTGTATGGCAAATCTTTCCTTTCCTTTCTTTAAGTCATATGCTAAGGTTGCTTCCTCTAGGATCTGATGCCTTTTTACAGAGTTCAAGGATGCAAGCCATTTGTCAAGTTATATAGACTTGGGCTGGCACAGAGTTCGAGGCTGGGCTAGTAGTATGGGCAGTTGTGGAGTTCATAGAAGCAGGTGAGGTCTGGGATCCAGTGCAAATTGAAGACATATGTAGCAGGATCATACAACATATGCAAGAGATGGGAGAAAAAAATGATGGAGTATAGCACAAGAAGAGCAGAACAAAGAGGACATGGAATTTAAGATGAGACTGATATGTATAGATAAAAGGTGTGGGCTGGCCCAGGAATGTGTTAGAATGGTCTCACTAGTTATAAACACTAGTGTTATACATACCGTATTTTATATTCTCACTAAAATTGCTTTCTTCTCTGACTGAAGTATTTTGTAATAGTTGAGTTGTTTAAAGTCATATGATTTTTCTTAAACAGAAAAAAAAAAGCAAACAAAGAAAAGAACCCAAAATACTTTGAGTATTTCTGCTCTAGGGGATAGTGGATGGATTGTTTCTAATTTGTGACATTTCTGACTAATGCTGCTATACACATTTGTGTATAGCGTATATTGCTATATATATTTGTGTATAGGTTTTTGAGTGAACGTAAGTTTTTACTTTTCTCTAATAAATACCTAGAAGTGTGATTGCCGGGTCATATGATTAAGTATATGTTTAATTGTATAAGAAACTGACAAGATTGGAGGCTTGG
>NW_007011000.1:0-760 GCF_000164805.1 Carlito syrichta | reverse complement strand
TACAGTTGTTTTCTGTAAGTTGTTCATACATTATTCCAAGAGTCTGGGACATTGCAACACCAGTCAACCCTAAGACCAGATATGCTTGTAGAGATACAGTTTCCATCAACTCCTTTTATTATTTGATGACGAATCACTTTAATTATTTCCCTTCTACCATAAACACCTCATTCCTCTTTCTCAGTCCTAGTCTATACTGAAGTGTAAAATTATAAAACTTCCTCTCCCAGTGACAGTAAAAGTGAGAGTGTCTATTCATAAGATCTCCCCCAAAAAATTGCCAGAATTTATTGCATGATTACATGCTAGAGACTAAGCTAAGTTTTGTTTTTACATGGATTCACAGTTCTCACAGTAACCATGAGTAGTGTCCCCATTTTATAGATTAGGTAACTGAGGCTCAGGGAAGTCATGTGTTGCCCAAGGAAAGCTCACAGGAAGACATATCGCCTCTAATACCCCACTTTCTTTTTTTTTTAGTTGGAGTATCACTCTGTTGCTACATGTGTGTGCTACTGTGCCTGGCATTTTTGATTTCTTAGAGAGACAAGGTCTCGCCAAGTTGCCTGGGCTGGTCTCAAACCCATAGGCTCGGCAGTCCACTCACCTCAGCCTCCCAAAGTGCTGGGATTGCAGGCTGAGCACCAAGCTCGGTCCACTTCCTTTTCAGTGAGAAAAATGAAACCAACCCACCAGAAATATCCCTCTTTGACCCACCCTTTATCTGTACTTGGATGTTCTATCCCCCTTGTGATACAGA
>NW_007010999.1:0-1004 GCF_000164805.1 Carlito syrichta | reverse complement strand
GATCACCAGAGCCCAGCAGGTTGAAGGTGTGGTGACTAGAAGCATGCCACTGCACTCCAGTCTGGGTGACAGAGTGAGACTCCAGCTCAAAATAAAAGTAAAAAATAAAAAATAAAAATAAAAAACAATGCTTTATAGAACTTAAAAAAAAAACTTTTTTAGATTTTAGAGCTTGTCTTTAACAATGCTAACATACACAATTTATATTCATTTCTAACATTTTAAAATTAAAGAATAAACATATAAACTGAAACTCCACAATCATTTCCTCCAATTAAAGAAATAATATATTCTATAATGTGTGTTGATAATAATTTTACATCTGTAATCATTTGAAAATTACCCTTTATGTGTGAAAGTGACACCGACACATATTTAAAATAAAATTAGGAATCTGGAAAATGTTATTTTTCCTTTGCCTTCTTTATAGTGGGGAGTTATATGGTATTTTTGTACACTACAAAATTTGAAAGTTGATAAGAAGAGCATAGTAATAACTCAAATTTGTTGAATTGTGACCTTGCAATACATATGTGTTTGTAAATTACAAGAGTAAATAGAAAAAGATAAATGACAATAAAAACTGACATTATATGACTTCTCAATTTTTTTTTTTTTTTTTTTTTTTTTTTTCATTAATCAGTAGTTTTTATTATGGTTTTGTGGGGTACAGTTAAGGGTAGGTGTACAATGACGTTTCATTCAGGCACCCTGTAGATAAGAAGTGTTTTCCCATCCCCCGACAGATATTTGCTACTGTTAATCCCATCCCCCTCCCCCCCGTAGGTTCCCAGTACCATCCGTCATTTTCTCATAGTATTGCATTGGATGTTCAAGGTCCATTATATGAGTGAGAACATGTGATATTCGGATTTTTGTTTTTGTGAGAGGTCACTCAGTATTATAGACTCTAGTTCCATCCAGGTTGCAGCGAAATTCATGATTTTGTTCTTTTTTATGGCTGCGTAGTATTCCATCGTGTATATGTACCACATTTTTTTAAT
>NW_007010998.1:0-640 GCF_000164805.1 Carlito syrichta | reverse complement strand
TCCTTCCTTCTTTCCTTCCTTCCTTCCTTTCTTCCTTCCTTCCTTCCTTCCCCCTCCCTTTTCCCCTCCTCTCTCTCCCTTTCTCCTTTAACCTTCAACTTCTTTCAGTTACTATCCCCAAGGTACTGCACCTGCATCATTCCTTTTTGCTTTGCTTAAACCCTGTGCACCTCTTTTCTATTTGCCCCTTTTAAAAGTCCCTTGTTCACTTTGTTTGAGCGTACCAACTATCTCCTGCCTGTAACCTGACTACCAAACAGATGAATTCGAGTTCCAGCTCTGTACCTTACTACTTATGTCATCTTGCCACATGCTCTCACCTATAAAATCAGGTGCTTGTAAATGACTGCACACAGGTGCTAAGTGCATACCAAACATATATAACAATAATAATGATGAGAGTGATGTTCTTTGCCAGCTTCTGTTTGCTCTATAGAAACACATGCTCTTTCATTTTGCCTCTAGATGGAAGAGCTTGTCGTGTTTTAGGAAAGGAAAGGAAAATGCCCTGTTCAGAACAATTTAACAGTTTTCCTCATTTGAATATCACAGAGTATAGAAATGACATTGAGGTATATGGCTTCAAGAAAATAAATATTTGTCAAAAATGGTTTGGAGTACTGGCATTTCTGAGTATTTA
>NW_007010997.1:0-677 GCF_000164805.1 Carlito syrichta | reverse complement strand
TCTTCTCTTTTAAAAAAAATTTCATTTTTTATAGAAATGAGGTCTAACTTTGTCAACCAGGCTGGAATGCAGTTGTGCACTCCTAGCTCATTGCATCCTCAAACTCCTGAGCTTAAACAATACTCTTTTCTCAGCCTCCCAAGTAGCTAGGACTACAGGCACACAGTATCACTCCCAGATAATTTTTATTTTTTTGTAGAGATGTGGGTCTTGCTATGTTTCTCTGGCTGATTTCAAACTTTGGCCTCAAGCAACCCTCCACCTTAGCCTCCCAAAGCCCTGGGATGGCAGACATAGATTATTGTGCTGGTTCTTCCTTTTCTTTTAAGGCTGCTGGTGTTATTGGATTAGAACCTCATCCTTGTGATCTTATTCAACCTTCATTATTTCCCTAAAAGCCCTATCTTCAAAATCAGTCACATTGGAGGTTAGGGCTTCGATATGTGAACTTGGAGAGGACAGAATTTAGTCTATAACACTGCCTACAGCCACTCAACTAGCAAGCAACCAAGAAATTATTTAAATCTAGGTCACATCCCCAGTATCCCTAACCAGTACTCTATACTGTCACGAGGATTTCCTCTCAACTGTCATTCATGAACGTTCAAGAGTGGAAAAGCTGGGGCCTTACCTCCGTTCCTACAAAGCGGATATTGGGAAGGGAAGGGCAGATGGCT
>NW_007010996.1:8854-9637 GCF_000164805.1 Carlito syrichta | reverse complement strand
CCTGGGATATATTTCTCACCTCGGAGAGGAGAGCCGGCATGAACCGGGCCATGAGCATCGGAACTCCCACACCAAAGCGGGGGCTGTCATTGGGCAGGGTGTGTTGGGGTTGGAAGGTTCCAAGCTTAGAGGACCCTCACATGAGGGGTGGTAGGTGGGGAAGTACTGAGGGCAGAAAGTTTGCCTGAGAATGTATTTCTTTATTTCAATCTTTTCTTTACTCATTAGGCTGCCCAGGCTGCTCTCAAACTGCCCAATCCAGGGTATCCTCTTGGCCTAGACCTCACAAAGTGCTGCAATCACATGCTTTCCATTTAATTGACATCCTGGTGTTGAACTCTGGGCCAGATTCGATCCTTCCACTAAGGCCTGTCCTCATCCAAGGTTTTCTGGGTTTTGCTTAAGGTCGAGATAGGGGCTTGATATGGTGTCCAGTCTGGTCTCAAGCTCCTATGCTCCAACCATCTATCTGTCTTCCCTCTCCAAGTACTGGGAGACAGGCATGAGTCACCAGACCATCTTCATCCCCCTGAAGTTGAGTCAAACCCTATCTTTCTTCGAGGTGGAGCCTGTGAGGAGCAGGCTGGACCACCCTGGGGAACGAGGTGGGCGAAGGGTGGGCTCCCCAGCAGAGACACACCTCTGCACCAGGCACTCCCCTCAGTGAAGTCTTGGCGGGTGACTCCAGCATCCATCTCTGGGGTAGGGTCTTCATGAGGGAGCAGACCTCGCATTGAGGTCCCAAGAAGGGTGTCAACAGCCTCAATGCGCTGAGCTCTGGTG
>NW_007010996.1:6650-7389 GCF_000164805.1 Carlito syrichta | reverse complement strand
GCCCCTTCACCTGGAACTCCCACCAGTGTCCAGGTTTCAGAAGAGAGTGGGCCTCGTGGTGGGGCCCTGAGAGGGATGTGGAGGCAGGGTGCAGGAGCTCATGACAATTATACCGGCACTCTGGGAGGTTGAAGCAAGAGAATGACCTGAGACCTTGGGTTTGAGACCAACCCGGGAACCATGGGGAGACCTCGTCTCTACAAGAAATCAAAAATATGAGCCGAGGGAGGTGGCACACGCTTATCATTCTGGCCACATGGGAGGCCATGGCAAGATGATCACCAGAGCCCATTCTGTGGAGGCCTCAGTGGCCGAGAGTGGGCCTCTGTGCTCCAGCCTGGGAGACAGATCGGGACTGTCTCTTAGAATAATAATACCAACCACCACCATGACCACAACAACAGGGTGTCTCAGGGGCTCAACCTGTCATCCTGGTCATTTTGAGGCTGAGGAGAGTGGACAGCCTGAGCCTTCAGGTTCAAGACCAGCCTGGTACACTGGGTGATACCTTTTCTTGGCCATAAAAATAAATCCAAAAATTAGCCAGGCATGTTGCCTGGTCTCAGCTCCTGGACTCTGGCCATCTTCCCATCTTGGCCTCCCTAAGTGCCAAGGAGACAGGCGTGAGTCGCCCGGCCAGTTCCCCCAAAAGTTTGAGAGTCACACCCTCCCTTTTCACGAGGCAGTCAATGGAAAGAGTAAGGGAGTCCACCCTGGGATTGAGGCAGGCAAAGGGGTG
>NW_007010996.1:4642-5463 GCF_000164805.1 Carlito syrichta | reverse complement strand
TCGCATGAGCCCAGCAGGTGGAGTCTGCGGTGGCCATGAGCATTCCCCTGTGCTCTGGCCTGGGCAACAGAGAGGAATTCTGACTCCAAATAATATTCACCAACACCACCACCACGACCACACCTGCCACCCAGTGCAAGGAGTCACACTCAGGGATGGGAGAGGAAATGGCATTTTCCTTCCTGTCATTTCCTGGAGGTTTCAAAGGTGGCCACCAGGTATGTCTGTCCCTCACCTTCAGCCATGTGTCCCACAAGGTTTGCCTCCACCCTCCACAATTTTGCCCATATAACAGGTGAGTGTGAGGTCATGGAAAATACTGTCCTTTATTAGGGTGGCCATTGGCAAAGAGTGATCAAGGTGGTCCAGCAATGGCGCAGTCAGCCCTGACTCTGGTCACCCGGTCTGCCACCTAGGGTGGAGGGAGAGCCCCTTTCTTCCTGATTACTCCATCGTCCTCCCCTCACAATGACCTTTCCCTGGGAAGGCATATACGCCCATCGTGATGCACATGGGAGGTGTCTTTTTTGTCACCGGAGTCTCCATTAGATGGGCTAGGGTGTAGTGGCACGATCATGGCTCCTGGATCCTTGACCTGAGGGACTGTGGTGGTCCTCATGCCTTGGGCCTGAGCAGCTGGGAATCTGATGGTCACCACGGCTGACTTGATTTTGAGCACCTCTCGCCGAAATGAGGTCTGGCTATGGTGCCCTGCTGGGTCTCTGACTCCAGGGTTCAGAAAGCCTGCCACCTCAGACTTCCAGGGCGAGAGCCTGATGGCCGTGAGCCAGAGTGCAGGGCCTGGACTCACACATTCTGTC
>NW_007010996.1:2367-3065 GCF_000164805.1 Carlito syrichta | reverse complement strand
CCCTCTCAAACTGCTGTGATCACAGGCTTTCCATTTGGTCACCATACTGGTCTTCCTGCATGGTCTTGAACTCTGAACCTGAGGTGATCCACTCACTGAAATCTGCCCTCACCCAGGTATTTCTGGGTTTTGCTTGGTGTCGAAGTGGTGGCTTGCTATGGTGTCCAGCCTGGTCTCTGCTCCTGGGCTCTGGCCATCTTCCCATCTGTGCCTCCCTGAGTGCTGAGGAGACAGTCATGACTCGCCAGACCGGCACCCCCCTGACGATTTCAGAGTTGCACCCTCCCTTTCCCCATGCCAGACCCTGGGATTAGTGAGGAGGTTCACCCTGGGTACCAAGAAGTGCAGAGGGGTCAGGTTCAGCAGGTAACTACATCTGCCCTTTCCAGGGTCCTGGGTCATATGAATGGAACAGGCCTCCCGTTTGGGCCCCAAGAGGTGTTTGTAGGCCACACCTGGTGGTTCTAGCCTGGTGCTTGGGAGGCCGAGGTGAAAGGATGGCCCTAGCCCCCATGTTTGAACCCAGCCCGGGAACCTTTACCAGACCTAGTCTCTACAAGAAACAAAAAAAGGAGCCGAGATTGGTGGAACAGACCTTTCGTTCTGGTCTCTCAGGAGGCCGTGGTGGGAGGATTGCTGGAGACCTCAGTGGAGGCCTCAGTGGCTGAGTGCAGGCCCCTCTGTTCCAGCCTGGGTGA
>NW_007010996.1:0-1040 GCF_000164805.1 Carlito syrichta | reverse complement strand
AGGCCACCGAATCCCATATAGCTGGGACAAAGGGCTCCACCAGGTGCAATTCCAGTTTTTTTGTTCTGGGGAGTGAAGAGATCTCACTACATGGCCCAGGGTGGTCTCGAACTCCTGGGCTCAAGCAGTCCCCCACCTCAGCTTCCCAAAGCCACAGCCTGATTGTATGCTGATCCACCATCTTTGGGGGACTCTAGATAGAAGCCTTGGGCCTCCTTCCCAAATGATCTCTGCTCATGATTATCCCAACTCCATACACAAATGGATGCTATTCTTTGTTTTTTCCTTTTTTCATTTTCTCTTTGAGTTGGAATCACACTATTTCGCCCAGCTTGGTGGATAGTGACTCGCTTATGTCCACCACAGCCTCGGCCTGCTGATCTACTGTGAGGCTTTCCCTGGCCTTCTGAGGAGCAGAATTACAGGTGTATGACACCATGCCCGTCTCATTTGTGATAGAGGGTAGAGAGGAGTCTCTCCGAGATTCTGGGGTGGGACTTGGCCCACGGGCTTGGTCCAGCCACTGGCCTCAGCCTCCCAAAGAGCTTGGTTGATGAGGTTGAGCCCCAGAGTCTGGTTCATAAATTAACCAGAAGGCCTGGTGTGGTGGCCCATGTTTGGACTCCCAGTGCTCTGGGAGACCAAAGTGGGAGGTTGGTTGGAGCCCAGGATACCAAGGCCAGCAGGGGACAAACAGGAAGACCCTGTTTCCACACCCATACAAACAGGGGGTCTGAGATCATGGTGCCCATCGTCCCATCCACTCTGGAGGCTGAGGCAGGAGGATTGCTGGAGCCCACGATTTTGAGGTTAGTGGTTAATGACAGTCGTATCCCTGGGCCCCAGCCTGAGCCACAGAGCCAGACCCTGTCTCCAAAAACATCAGAATCGTACTCAGATTCTCAACTGGGTGGGGTGTGTTTACAGGGAAACTGGCTTTAGAGCCAGGAAAAATTGGATTGGGGAAATAAATGTCCCTGGGTGAGTAATGTGTCCCTGGCCTTTCTTGGCAGTAGGTCCTCGTTGCTGAGTTGGATGGT
>NW_007010995.1:0-657 GCF_000164805.1 Carlito syrichta | reverse complement strand
CACACACACACACACACACACACACACACACACAAAGAAAAGGAAAAAAAAAAGAAAAGCTGCACCAGCGGTTAAATGTCATGCAGCAGGTGGAGCCCGGCAGTCTGGCTCCCTCATCAGCTCTCACAGTCACTCCTGGTGGGCCCTTACAACACCTGTATTGCTTATTTAAACTCAAGTGAGGTACAGTCACCAAGCTTCCCTTGACCTTAACCTTGCAATGCCTCCCATTAGACAAATGCTCAGTAAAAGCATGTTCAAATGACGCCTTAAACTTACAAAAGTGAGGATGCATCCACTCCAAAGGGCTAATCAGCATAATTAATAACCAGTGACTGAGATTTTTTAAAAATGTGTCACTACAACTTTGGCGGTAATACCCAGAGAAGCTAGTACATTAACTTTCTGAGCCCAGTAGTCCAATAGCATCAAACCAGGTAGAGGCAATCCTCCAGTGATAGAAAGTAAGAGGCTGGTTTTAAAAACAGAAGCTCTGGCTCCTAGGACCTGCAGTGTCTCACAGAAAGAACTGAGGGTCCAGGCTCACTCCCTGACCCAGCTACTCCTCTCCCACTTCCCCATGTCTGTTCTGAAGCTGTACTCCTCTCCCCAGGCCTGATGAAAGGCAGTCGGCAGGAGACGGGGTAGAACACAAGT
>NW_007010994.1:0-666 GCF_000164805.1 Carlito syrichta | reverse complement strand
TCACCTCAGCCTCCCAAAGGCGCGGGATTACAGGCTGAGCCACCGAGCCCGGCGAATATTGCCATTATTTATTTTGTGGCTCAAGTTCTTCCAACTCTAGTCATTTGGAGCTCTTTCAGAATGGTTCCTGTGCCCTTTCAATATGAACCCTCCCCATTAAAAATTATTTTTATTATTCAAAAGTATATGTTTTTAGCACATCCTTACTTTCTGGCACCACAAGATAATTGAGGCTCTATTTATCTACATATCTATATATTTATCTATTTATCTGTGTATACACACACACACACACACACACACACACACACACACACACATATATTTATTTTTAAAAACGAGTCCACACTGTTACTGATCTCAGGAATCTCTGTGTTTGTATGTGTATGCATGTGTATGTTTGAGAAATTATTTGTTAAAGAAAAGGAGAAATCTGAGCTTAGATTATTAGGGTGTTAGGCTAAGTTGTAAGAAATAGTTATTGTTTTAATAAGTGAGCCTGCAGGTGGGGGAGTGGAGTATTGTCTCCAAGTAGCATGGCAGGGGGTAATGTGCACAGCATCTTGGGAAGACAGTGACAGACCAGCCTGGAATGAAAAATTTCTGATTTGGAATAATGTTGAAAGTTAACAGGTAAACCTAGTCAGAATGAGAATAAACACCAGG
>NW_007010993.1:0-660 GCF_000164805.1 Carlito syrichta | reverse complement strand
TTTGTATGTTTATGAAAGAGATTAGTGTGTGGCTTTATTGTAATGTTTTTTATTATTTGAACTGCAAGGTGACTGTTACAATTATTTCTATTTTTTAGAGTTATATATATACTTACTATATTTGCATAAAGTGTGTGTGTATATATGTATATATATGTGTGTGTGTGTGTGTGTGTGTGTATATATACACATACTTGTATCACTGCTAAATTTTTGTCCTAATGCTTTCTTTCTTCTTCCAATGTCTGGTTAAATTAGTCTATTTTCAGCCATTTATTATTTTTTCAAATATAACTCTATTTTTATTAGTTTTTGTTTTGGCTTAAATTATTTATTTGTTTAGTTTTCTTTATTTATTTTTGTTGACTTTTAAATTTTTATTTTGAAAGATTTTAGACATAAAATTCAGGAGATCCGGCAATATAAAACAATTTCTGTATATCTTTGCCTAGCTTTTACTAATGCTTTTGGTGTTTGTCTGTTTTGCTTTATTTATTTATTTTTTTGTAAGGCAGAGTTTCTCTCTGTCACCCAGCCCAGTCTAGAGTGCAGTGGTGTGATCATGACTCACTGCAGGGTTGAACTCCAGGGCTCAAGTGACCCTCCTGCCTCAGCATCCAGAGTAGTTGGGACTACAGGTTGCCTGCCACTACACCTAAC
>NW_007010992.1:0-697 GCF_000164805.1 Carlito syrichta | reverse complement strand
AGAAAGCAAACTAAAAATATCATGTATTTTAAAAAAGGAACAAATGATGACATATTTAAAAAGTAGCCAAGTAATGTTTTTCAGTGGAAAACTATATTACTGAATTCTGAAATTGCACTTCAAAAATTGGTGTAAACATTTTATCTTATTTCTCTAGAATATTTTTACTTTGTATTCATTAAAAATGAAACACGATCTTTTTGGGAGATGCAAATATTTTTTCTACAAATTGAAACAACCTGCTGTGGTCAGGAGAAAGATATTTCTATGCCATTGTTCTTCGTGAAATCAGATAAAATTTGATGAAGATCAGTTATCTATAGGTACCACTAAACCCTCTTCTCCTCCTATAAAGAGGTTGAACATTGGATTTGCCAAGGTACTTAAGGTATCAAGAAAACCTTTTATCTACACCATTTTATGAGTCACAGACTCTATCATTCTCACATAATGACAGAAAATCATTGAAACAAAAATGCTTACTATCCTGCAATAGCAATAAAAAACACAGTTACCCTGAACCAATACATCCATTATCGTGTAACCTCAGGGATATAAAGGAGAGATAAATTGAGACTGCAAGACGCCTTAGCCTAACTTTGCAGTGCAGTATTTTCCATTGATGCAATGTCAGTCAGATCAGCAAGAAGTCAAAAATGGGATTGTAACTTTATTATTCATCATTCCAGTGTTGTTT
>NW_007010991.1:0-700 GCF_000164805.1 Carlito syrichta | reverse complement strand
TAATAGAAAGTAAAATGACTGTTATGGAAGGCTGGGTTAAAATTATTGTTCCAGAAGCTCCCAAATCCTGAAATTCTTGTTTAAAGATACAATAAATAAATAAATAAATAAAATTATACGTGTAAAAATATTCTTGAAAATTACTATCAGGGTAAATTAAATTCAAAACAATGAACTTCATTTTACCACTACTAGACTAGAAAATATTCAAAAGCATCAAGTTTTAATGATTTGGGGGGGATAAATGGGAACCCATGCATTGCTTATCTAAGAATAAATTATTACAAACAACTTGAGGATAAAAGTGTCAATAATTAATACAAAATACCATGCTATGAAAAACAAATTACATTTTTGTGTTTCCACTAATTGGACTAGGTACTTATTACAGATCTGAGAGAAATGATAAATAAGAGAGAAAAAAATTATTATTTTTCAAGATAGAAATAAAATTTAATAAATAAATGAGTAGATTTTCTTGCTTTACCACGAATATGTTTTAAAGAAATAATGTTGGGTAAACACAAATACATCTTTAAAAGAATAACTAAAGTTTATAATAGTGATATAAATTTGAAATGATAGAAAACAGTGAGATAGATATATAATATCTATTAAATATACATATGCATGTATACACATGCATGTATACACACACACAATAACCACAAAAACATGCACACCAAATTCCAGATAGTTG
>NW_007010990.1:0-717 GCF_000164805.1 Carlito syrichta | reverse complement strand
AGATTACCTTCAGCGTCCAGACACTTCTGATGATGGTAAACTACTGCAGAGCTTGCTGATGTGGAGGCCTCCCAGATCTTCCCTAGTGCACATCACATACAGTGCCATGCATCTCAAACTTATCACAAATGCCTGCAATTGTTAGGCTGCTGGAGATTGTGTTGCATACTCACACCTTCATTGTCATTGTATTTCCACAATGTTCTTGAATTTCAAATACCACTTCAAAATGGTCTTGTGCTCCTCGAACAACTGTGCTTTGGCCATTTTCTTTGACTGTCCTACCTGTCACATGATGATGCTAGCATTCATTTGATTAACACCATCTTTTGAGAGAACATCATACTACACATTGCTACAGTAATTCAATTCAACTTCAAAAAGTAATATAGATAACTTAGCTTAAAATGTGTATCTTTTTTTGGCACTCCCGGTATTAAAGAACCAAAAACTAAATATTCAATAAGTTGGTGGTTTATAAATTTCTAAATTTGAAAATGAGACACACATCCTTGAATTCGGTCATTGCTTTGCTGGACTGGTGTGACCATGTGCTCTTAGAGCTATGGCTGTTGCCAGGTTTCCTGGCTTTGGCCCCCTCCCCCTCTTTGGGGAGGTGAATCTTCTCTCTCCCTTCTCTTTCTCTCTCTAATTTATTTTTAAATGAACTATATTTTTTAATCTAAAATAAAATCCTTGCATTCAGAAATGCTGTGT
>NW_007010989.1:0-965 GCF_000164805.1 Carlito syrichta | reverse complement strand
TGGAACATAGGCTCAATTCTTGCAAGAACTTGCCAGTTTGTGTTTAAATGGGGAGTTAAATTTGGAGGTGTCTAATGCCATCATTTGCTCCTCTTGTCTTAGAATTTTTCCCAGTCCTAAAAAAAAGTGAACCCCTGTAGCCACGTTTGTGATATATGATAATCAGACCAAGTGCAGACAACTGACAAGAGGTTGGTCAATCAGATTCATTCTCTTTGGAATTTAGTTGGTGGCACTGGATCTGCAAAATGGTAGAGCCAGAAGGCAGGAGAGGCCACTTTATGACATTATTCTAAATACTCAGGGAAAAAATGATGTGGATGAATGGGAAGGGAGATAGTCAAGTGATCATCTGTTTCCATAGGGCTGGATGCAGTAGGTACCTGGGTTGCTGGTGGTTTTTCAGTAGCTGGCTACTCACTCATGAGTACAGTCTGGTTGACTGTCTTGTTCTCAATCTGTAACATTATCCCTGAGTTCTTAAGGTAGAATTCTCTGTGTTACTCTAAGTAGGTTGTACATCTTGCAACTCAATGAGGCTTAATTAAGATAACATTTATGGCACACAAAGGGTCAGGAATCACTTCCAAATCTCACTTGCTTGCTCAAAAGTTTCTTTTCTTACTAATGACACACTTTTGTGATCCCTCTAGGATATGTTAATAAATATGCAACTCAAACACCAGGAGCCTATGTATCTAGTACATGTATAATATGACATTCATAGAAACTGTGTTCTGAATTCTCAAAATTTTATAATAAGCATAAACCAGTGAAGTTTACTTAATCCACAAGATATTGGATCAAGGATTCACACTGTTTTATTTTCTTTATTATAAAGATTTGGGGTACAATTCAGGGTTAAGTATACAAACATTGATTATGCGACTCTTGTTGCTGAGGTATGCCCCTCCCTCCCCTAGCAGTTTCCCTCAACTGCCAATCCCATTCCCCCTCCCCTGACA
>NW_007010988.1:0-740 GCF_000164805.1 Carlito syrichta | reverse complement strand
TAGTAATCTGGCCACCCCTGCAGGTATTTTAGGAATCAAAAGTGCTTGGGCATACCAACTTGAATGAAGGTATCCTTGACAGTTCATTTCTCTTTAAGAGTTAATAAATAATAATCTAATTTTTATGTCATGCTTATGCAAGAGTCATTTCCCCCTAATTTATGCAGCAAGAGCCATCTGGTCCTCGCTTAATAAAATCTGAGACAGGAATGAGTCTGAGGTTATGACCTCTTAAAGGCCAAGAACCTTTGCATGGGTAGCTCATGGATTACTTGTGAGTCCTCAAGGTGGCAGGTTGACCTCCTTTTGCTATACCCTAACAGCACTGTGAGACCTCCCCTTCATGAGGCTGGGGAACTTTCAAAAGGATTACCGTCAAAGCTAGGTCATGCTGTAGTTTCCTTTTTGATATTGGTTTAGGAACACATTGGCAAGTTTGATTTCTTAGTTTTGTTTTTTCACTTAATGCCTTAAAATAACAGGCCAAGAACTAGGAAAATAGTCCTCAGTGGGGTGATTTTTGCCCTCCAGAGAACAATTGACAATGTCTGGTGGTACTTTTGATTGTCACAACTGGGGAGTGTTTCCTATACCTAGTAGGTAGAGACCAGAGACGCTGCTAAACTAGACTTATTACAATGCACAGGGCACCTGCTCCACCAAAAAAATTATCTGGCTCAAAATTAAGATAACTAATTTTAAGCCGGGCTCGGTGGCTCAGCCTGTAATCCTGCGCCTTT
>NW_007010987.1:0-1434 GCF_000164805.1 Carlito syrichta | reverse complement strand
AGTGTCTCTTACAGTAACCTGGAATGCAGTTCAGCTTGAAATTAACTCCCATGTTGGTTACTTACTATTAAATAACCATCATAATTTACTTCAATCTCTTAGTTTGTCATTTTGATAGCAATTATCCCCTTTGGTTTAGCTCTAGACTGCATCTCTCTTATAGAGTTGTCTCGAATAATTTGGATCCAAATTTCCAGTTTTCCTCCTTAGGGTCTTTTATTATAACAATTGACATATACAAGTAACACCACTATCCAACTTGTTCTATCAAATCAAATTTACTAACATAGACAGTGCAGTGCTAAGTATGCATTTTCCTTCCACCAACATCTCCAATAATATTAAAAGTACAGAAAAATTTATGATCATGGTTTGCAAGGGAATTATTGGTTTAAGTATTTCTAACAACAACTACTATTTTTAGTCAGGTTACTTCTGATTTTTCAAACACGGCCAATGTTTTCTTTTTTTCAAGTTGTTGATTGATCTGTTTTTTTATGAGTTTTCTCTGTCTTATACTTATTAACTTAATGTATGCATCTATAATACTTGTTAACAAGAGTGATTATAAGCAAATTTACTATTCTTTATAATTGTATATCTAAACAAGTTCTCCAAAACCTATGCTACCAAATAAATTTGTAAGAAACTTCCTTACAGTATTGATTATATATTACATCTGCCTTATATTTTAACTATATTGTAATATCTTGGGAACACAAAAGCAATTTTGTTTACATTTGTTTTTTAAATTTGTGTTCATAAACTTTTTAACATCATATTTAATTTATGACTTGTTTCTTCCAACTTATGACAGTTTTCAGTCTTTTGTGTGTGTGTGTCAGTATGCTTATAATGTGAAACTTTAAAACAATTTTTTTTTGTACTATAGAGACATGGGATAAAAGTGAGAATTAATACGTAAGTAGGGTGCATGCAGACACAGTTTGGGCTTCCAGATGGCTTTCACACCCCCTAACAGTGAAGCAGATACTCTGTGTTGTCAGATGTTCTCCACCCTCTTGCTTTCCTCCCTCCCCTAGTGGTACCCAGCAACTGCTGATTCCACCCTTGTGCTAAGGTGACTAGTATTCAAGAACCATGTATGAGTGAGAAAATGCAGTATTCAGTTCTGTTTCTGTGATATTTCAGTTAGTGTGATGGTCTCCAACTCCATCCAAGTTGTTGTGACATCTATGGTTTTGGTCTTCTTTGTGGTTGTTTAATACTCCATCATGTATATATACCACATCATCTTTATTGAGTCCATTTTTTATGGGCAGCCCAGGGTTGACTCCATGTTTTTTGCCATTGTGAAAATAGTGTGGCAGGTATCTTTCTGGCAGAGCAATTTGTTTCTCTCGGTATAGTCCTAGGAGAGGGATTGCTGGATCATATGGAATTTGACACTTTTTAAAAATTTTGCTCTCATAC
>NW_007010986.1:0-774 GCF_000164805.1 Carlito syrichta | reverse complement strand
TGTAAATACTGTGTAAATAGTTGTTAAATTATATTGTTTAGGGAATAATGACAAGAAAAATGTCTGTACATTTTCACTACACATGCAACCATCCATATTTTTAAATAGTTTTGATCCATGGTTGATTGAATTCATGGGTAAAGAGCACTTGGAAACAGAGGGCTGACTGCATGTATATTTTGAGAATAAAAATAGCAAATAATGTAATACTTTTGACTATGGTCATATAAGACATTTAACATGCATTTTACTTTCTCCACCATCACTATTCTATTTTTCCCTTCCCTGTCCACTTTTCCATTTTAATGTAATTTACAGTTTTATTTAAATTATTATTTTTATGTTATGTGGCTTCTGCTTTAAATGTTATTTATGGCATTTACATTTAGTTCGCAATCATATTTGTGGCAACTATTTAGATCTATACTTAGTAGACCTCAGTAATCAGCACATAACTTTTCTCATTTTTAGCTCAGTTACACATCTTTAAGGAATTTTAAACATTTTTTAAAGGAAAGAAACTAGGAAATACATTTTCTGAATTCCTGTATATTCCATATCATCTTTTTGTTTCCTTTATACATTAGGGAACAGTTGGCTGGGTATAGAATTACATAGACTCTTTTCTTTTTAAAACTCTATTCTCTCTCTCTCTCTCTCTCTCTTTTTTTTTTTTTTGGTGGCTCATGCCTTTTCTTTTTAAAACCCTGTTCTCTCTCTCTCTTTTTTTTTTTTTTTTTGGTGGCTCATGTCTTTAAGCCCAATACTTTGGGA
>NW_007010985.1:0-777 GCF_000164805.1 Carlito syrichta | reverse complement strand
TACTTCTGTTTGCTCAATCTTCTATTCTTCCTTATGTAGATCCTCTGACTTTGTTCAATTCTGAAGCTGGACTGGGGGTGGGGAGGCTGTGCTTTTTGCAGTTTTGAGATTTAGTTGAGGGGGGAGGTGTGATTCAGAAACTATCTTCAGATCCCAGTATGTGCTGACAGGTGTCTGGGCTCCCTGGAGCCCACTTCCCACCACCTTACAATCTGTCCGTAAAGTGGGTCATTATTGTGTGACTTTGTAATTTCCTAATGACGCATGATGTTGAGCATTTTTTCCATATGTTTATTGGTCATCTGATGATATATCTTTCTAGATCTTCGACCCATTTTTTAACATTTGGTTGTTCATTTTCTTATTGTTGACTTTTAAGAATTCTTTGTATATTTTGAATAGCAGTCCTTTATCAGACATGTCTTTTGCAAATATTTTTTTCCCAGTGTGTGGCTTGTCTTCTCATTCTCTTAACTCTGCATAATTTTTTAGTAAATTATAGAGATTCAATGAATATTAATTAAATTAATGGATTTATTAATGGGGACATATCTCTGAAATTAAAAGAGAAGTCTGTTCTAGGTGCTGGTTATGGGTTACATGTGAGTGTTCATTCATCAAGATGTAGGTTATAAATTTCAGTAAAAAGTTACAAAAACAGAAGTCCATGGGAAAGTAAAATTTGAAAGACAACTGTCCACTGTATACAAAATGATTACCTCTCCGATAGAAAGGAAGTTAGAACTTTGACAGTATCTTAGAAATAATCTCATCTGC
>NW_007010984.1:50309-95821 GCF_000164805.1 Carlito syrichta | reverse complement strand
TAACATATTAGTTTATTTTATGCCTTAAATGTTATAATTATTTGGATATAAAAAAAATTGGCTCTATCGACAGAAGTTCTTGAAAAGATGAAGTATTGCCACTCTTGCTCTACATTTCAGCCTTCAAACCTCCCTTTAAATAGGCTGTCCTGTGTATCTTCTGGAAAAAATACTTGTGATCTCAATGTTTTATGGAATCGAAATTTTTTTCCCCACAGGATTTAAAATAGCTATTACATTTTGAGTCTGACCCCTGTGAAAAATGAGTGTATATCTTTCCAAGATTTGTGAAAGTTGGCATTGTCTCACATGCTTTCTGGGCACAGTTTGTTTTTTTGGGTTCCTTTTTTTCCATGGGTATTCAAAATAAATAGGAACTTGTTATTGAAATGGGAAAAAAATAGCATTATTGTAAAGCTGATTACAGGTAGTGCTGGAAAGAATCTTACTATCCAATTGGAAATGTTTTTCCAGCTTGTTACCTTTTAAAAATTCTAAGAGC
This sequence comes from Carlito syrichta, assembly GCF_000164805.1. Taxonomy (NCBI): domain Eukaryota; kingdom Metazoa; phylum Chordata; class Mammalia; order Primates; family Tarsiidae; genus Carlito; species Carlito syrichta. The sequence continues at coordinate 95,319 of NW_007010984.1, read as the reverse complement.
TATTTTTCTTTCCAGCTTTCAGATATCATATTCATTCTGAGGCCAGTACAGTCATTTCTAGGGAATAAAGAAATTGATAACTTTGGTTTTGTCATTCTCCCTTGTACTTGTCTTATACCTGAAAGAACGTATTCACTGAATATTTTTAGTGCCTCTGTGAATATCGCTTTATAGTGTATATTTGCATTAGATTAAAAATAATCTTGTGAGAAGTCAGAATGGTTACTTCTCAACCCAGTGCCCACTGATGGCTCTATTTAACCACATAATATTCAATAACACTTTCCTAGAGCAATGTTTTTTAAAAGTGTGATCTGGAGAGAGAACTGCGTGTTTTCACTTCAGTCGCTGTTGTCCTGTGAACAGCAGGTCCTGGGAAGTCCGTAGGGGGGATGCCTGGACACCCAGAATACGGGAGATGATGAGTATTCGAGAGGGTGTGACTTGATAAGATAGGCTCACATGAGAAGAAATCCCAGAGAAGTAAGAGGAAAAGAAAAAAATGGCTGATTCTCAGGGGCTGTTGACATTCAAGGATGTGACCATAGAATTCGCTCAAGAGGAATGGGTGTTTCTGGACCCCACTCAGTGGATATTGTACAGGAATATGTGATGTTAGAGAAACACAGAAATCTGGTTTTTCTAGGACTTACTGTTTCTAAACCAGACCTGATCACCTGTCTGGAGCAAAGGAAAGAACCCTGGGAAATGAAGAGACAACACATCAGCCAAACCTCCAGTTGGAGTCTTACTCCATCACCCAACTGGAGTGCAGTGGTATACTCCCGGCCAGTACAGACTTGACCCGCTGGGTTCCAGCAATCCTTCCACCTCAGCCTTCCAAGCAACCAGAACTACAGACGCACACTACCACAACTGGTGTTATTAATTGTAGAGATGAGGTCTTTCCAAGTTGCCCGGGCAGGTCTCGAACCCGCAGGCTCAGGCAATCCACAGCCTCGGCTTCCCAAAGCACTGGGATTACAGGCTGAGTCACTGAGCCCAGCCTAAGCTAAGAAATTTAACATTTATTTGCCTGCATGTGTCTTCTAGAAAATAGAATGATGTATCTATTCACCTCACAGTATTCCTAAAGAAACTAATGTTGTAGGTAAACCTAAAACTTTGCCAAGCTACAGTAAAAAAGTTGTTACCTTTTGTCCTTTCAACTATCATTTTATAATTTTTGCTCTCTTATTATATAGAATACCAGAACTAAGTTATGTACTTTTAGCTTTTGATTTGAAGTATATTAGTTTACATATAATTATAGTTTAAAACGTTCTAAAATAACATATTTGAATTTATATATCATTTAAGAGCTGAGTTAATTAGTAAGCCTTCCACTTTTGCTTAAATATTTTTTCGTTTATTGCAAGTGAAAAGTATAATTAGCATTTCCTTTCACATCACTCAACTTGCATGTGAACAATAATATGTATTTCTAATGGTTTATTTTTACATAAGTGTGTCATACCATATTTTACCGTATTCAAATTGCCTCCAGTATTTATAAATGTAGGGTTTTTCTTTAAAAAAAAATAAAAATAAAAGTGTGATCTGTGATTCATATGGTAAAGAGGTTGTGTCTTCCCCATAATCTTTTACTGTTTGTTCATAATATTATACCTACATATTTTGTAATATGAATTATCATTTATTTCAGAAGGCTTTTTTGTTTAGCTTAAATACCTTGTTCCAGTGTTTTATAAAAAGAACTTTTTTTAAAGCTATGTCCTTTATTGTTACAGTGACAAGAAAAGGTGGGATAATCACTTCCTTAAGTTATTTTGCAACTTAATGCAAATATACATTACAAAGAGCTACTCACAGAGGCGCTTAAAATATTCAGTGAACACTTCCTTTCAGGTATAAGACAGGTAAAGAGGCCCTCCAAAAAAAAAAAAAAATTGAGCTCCGTGAGTAGTGAGTCTTAACTGTGTTTTGATCTTTCCCAAATAATTATTTAAGAAATGTTTGCTTTAAATGGCCTAAGCTCTTTTTGCACCTATTTCTAATTTATGTTAGTGGCATCATCCTTCCCCACATTAAGAACCTTGGTAGTAATTGCCCAGGTATAGGGAGAAAAAGAAATGTTTGTCCTGACAGTTTTGTCATTGAACCCTCTCTGGCATCAACTCTTCCTCCCTAACTTGTTACTGTTGTCATAGCCCTGATCATTTGTTGTAAGCAGTGTTGGATCTGCACTCACTAGTCTTTCTAAGCAGTCTTGCCTTCTTCCAGTCCATCCTCCTATTCTTAGAATCAGTAGCTGCCACACATAATCAAAATCAAGTTCATGCTCTCTGAGTGTAATGAGGCCTTTCATTATGATCTAGCCCTTTCTTATTTCTTTTGGTACTCGCAGATTCCTGAATGTAACTCTTCACTTCACCTTAATGCTTTGCTAATTGCTATTTCTCTTTCAGATTCAGTAATACCTAGAATTATTTAAGTATTAAATCTTCTGTAAAGCCTACCTGACCTCTTTTTACTTATAGCCATTTTTCTTTGTGTTCTTGGAAAATATAAATAAATGAGTTTCAAATCAGGGCTAGGGGGAAAAAATTAGATAGTTACGCATTAATTTCTGCTTTATAGTTAGCTTAAAAAAACTACAGAAGCCCTTGTATTTAATTTAAACTTGTATGTACATTTTTGCAGGAAAGACATTAATCAGTGATGTTTTATACCTTATGGTGAACAAAGACCATGATGATCAAGAATGAGAGTCCAAATGTACAACCAGACAGTAACCTGGCAATCCAAGAAACTAAATAATAACTTCTGTGACAATTGACCTTAAATGGCCAGTATTTATAAATAACTGCCAGCTTCCTATTTTTTGTCCTGCTTCCAATTTAAAACCAACCAGAGAGGGCAGCCCCCTCGGGTCTCCTCTGACTGTGGGAGCTTTTCTGTCCTCTCAATAAATCCTGCTTTCTAAAAACAAGCAAACAAACCAAAAAACCAACCGGAGAAAGCCAAATATGTTCCCAGAACCAATCCAGTAGGATCCCCCGCTTCTAGTTGCTCTGCCTGCCACTAGCACACACCAGGAGCTTCCCATCAGGCCACACGTGAGCCTTTTTTCCCCTCTCAAGCCTCTTGCTCCTCTACCTTGCCTTGAGTCTCTTTCGAGATGCAAAGACTGGGAGCTGACTCCCTTGCAACAGCAAGCTCTGAATAAATAGCCTATATTCTCCTGTTGTGGTCCTTGCCTAACTGTGTTCATTCTACACTTATTTACATCTGAAGTGATTAACAATGAATACAGTGTATAAACTTTTTATCTCCTGTGCTAGCTGTGCTTTGTGATTTTCTACATATTTTGTGAGAAAGGTATATATTTTAGAAACATAATGGTTTATGTTTTAGAAACATACTTTCACTACTTTAGACTTCTTTCACCAGTTTAGACTACTTTCACCAGTTTTGAAACTATGGAAAAGATTGCCCTTTATCTGTCTAGTACTTTCATATATTAAAGTCACTATTTATTGTTTGGCTTTTCTATTAACAGATATTCCCTTCGGAGAGGTAGTTCCTTCACATTTCTAACACCTGGCCCCCACTGGGACTTCACTTTGGTGAGTAGACATTGGGAGTTAAATTTCAAGACTTTGGATATAATTAATTCCTGGGTTATCTTTCAGTCTGGTGTACAACTCAGTGGTCTGTATTTCTGAGTATCTTGAGGCCCAGAATTTCTGTAGCCATCCTTGGCAGCCTAGTTTAGTCCTTTTCTGCTAACAAGATGGAAGAAATTTTTATTTCAAATAAATATAAAACATTTTGCAAAGTACTCACATCTATTAATCTTTAACTCTATCCAATCCTTTCTTAGTCCTACCAATGTTGAATTTAAGAGTATATTTTACGAAACATGAAGGTATTTTTATGTACATTCTCCAGTAGAATTTTATTTCTTGATTGGAAGATATAGAAATACTTCATTGCAGACAATATATAATTAATGAATTATTTTCTGCTATTATTCATCTCAGAATAGAGGGACTAACATTATTTTTACAGCAAGATTTTAAGAGGCATTTAATTTTGGGTGAGTGACAGCAGATTGATTCTTTTTGTACTTAAAGCTTATTAGCTCCTAATACATACATAAATAAAGTATGTGCAAATAGATCATGATTTTTATGTTTTTCTTATTTGAAAGACATAATGATTGTTTCTAGTTTGCCAAATTTACCTGTGTGTATGTTTGATGTTCTTATGGATTCAGCAATGCATATTTAGCTTGTATTCTGTTCTTTTATATTTAGTATGTGTTTCTGTTGGGCATTCCTGTTTGATATTTCTGCAGTGTTAAACCAATTATTCTGCAGTGTTATATAAATTATTTGGCCTGTAAGGGATTCTTAGCAAGAGTCTCATGATTTTAATGTGGTTCTACATTATTCCTTTAAAACATTTTCCATCTTGATCTCTTTTCCTCACAGGTTGATGAACCTACACTTAAACAAAAAAAACTTTAGTAGAGAAGGGTCTCCATACTTTTGATTGTCCAAACTTACCAGTAAAAATATTTGAACTTCTGATAAATTTATCAAAGAGCAAAAATTCTTGAACTCAGCATTCAACTCAAGAGGTTAGAAAAAGAACAGCAAAGTAAGCCAGAGAAAATAGAAGGAAAGGTATGCCACACACGTACAAAAAAACAAGTAAAATCAACACCCAATCACAATAAAACTCTCAGCAAAGTGGGAATGATGGAGACTTTCCTTAGCCTGAGACCTACTAAAAATAACACACATATAATGACAAAATGTTAGAAATATTATCTTATTTAGGAAAAAAGCCAGCTGTCTCCATGTCTGTTTGGCAGCACAATAAGCCAATAATACAGTCGTTATTCAACTTCTTTGTATAAGAAAAACAAGTCTTATACAAATTAGAAAGTAAGAGACAGTGTGATTTCATTACTTATAACCAATATGATTGTCTACATAGACTTTCTAAAAGAATATTAATAGCAGTTATTGAACTAATAAATGTAGACTACTGGCTATAAGAATCATTATTTTTTTAAAAAATCAATAGAATGTATATAAGCTAGCAGTAAACAACCAAATATAATTTTTAAAGACCCTCTTATTGAAATGGGAACAATTTTTTAAAACCAGGAATAAATCCATGAAAAGAGATGAGGCCTCTATGGGGAAAATTAGAATGCACTAATGAAGAACATAGACCTAACTAAATGGAGAGAGAGACCATATTCATGTCAGGAAGGAGTCAGTGTCATAACAATGTCAATTCTCTGCAAATGACCCCATAAATTCAGTGCAGTTTTAATAGAAAGCCCATTAGAGTCTAACAGATCTTATTCTACAATTCATATTGAAGAGTAGAGGGCCCAGAGCAGTGAAAGCAGTATGCAAGTTAACTATTAAGTTATGCAGGTTAACTATAATAGTGTTAACTATTAAGGCACAGTGGGATTTGGGAACAGGGATAGATAAATAGAACAGTGGAACAGGATAGAGAACTCAAGCTGACCCACATGTCTATAAGAACTTACTGTGTTCCGGGCATGAGGAGAGAATGGGACTTGGAACAGTGGTGTTGGGGTGGGGCAGTTGACTGTCCCACTTCATGCCTCCCACATACAAAACTTAATTCCAGATGGAATAAGAGACACACATAAAAAACAAGGCTGGGCGCAGTGGCTCATGCCTATAATCCCAGCACTTTGAAAGGCTGAGGCAGGAGTATTGCTTGAGCCCAGGAGTTCGAGACCAGCTTGGGCAACACAGCAAGACTTCGTATCTATATTTTAAAAAACAAACAAAAATTAAAACTTTTTAAAAATTTTATCTTCAGCTTTTTCTCTAACCATGTCAACAATACCATATGCATCCCTGTATATTTTACTCATATTATTATTTATTAATACACCGGCTCACAGACAGACACGTATACACAGAGGTTTTGGTTAGTTGGCTTTTCAAAACTGGAATCATACTCATATTTTTCTTCATCTTTTGGATATGACTTTGGGATCGATAAAGATTTCTTGACCTCTGTCACCACATTTTTCATTTTTTCCTTTTTTTTTTTTTTTTTTTCTTGAGTTGGAGTCCCTCTGTCACCCAGGCTGTAGTGCAATGGCACTTTCACGGCCACCTCAGCCTTCCAAGTAGCCGGAACTACAGATGTACGCTACCGCGCCCAGCTAATTTTTGATTTATTGTAGAGGCGAGGTCTTGCCAAGTTGCCCGGGTGGGTCTTGAACCCATGGGCTCAGGCAATCCACTCGTCTTGATCTCCCAAAGTGCTGGGATTACAGGCTGCCACCAAGCCCAGCCCTTTTTTTTTAATTTCTGATATATATTGTTCTTTCATGTCTTACATCATTTTCTTAACATCTTTTAGTTCAATTTGAAATAGTATGTTATAGTTTTGTTCAGCTTCTTTGAGCATTTCCCCCTTACGTGCATTCATTTCCTAAGAAGCTGGTATTCTGTTTCTTATTCTGTTTTTTCTTAGAGCAATATTGTGTAGGATTTGACTTTGAGGATTTTCTGTTTATTTTCATTTAGATTAGTCTTCCTCAACTTTACATGGAAGCTTGGTTCGGATAGCTTTTCTAACTTTACAGAACTCCCTCTGTGTTGTTTTTTGGGGTAGCTTGCTTTTTTTTAAGCTTTATTTTATTATAAAGATGTGGGGTGCAAGTCAGGATTAGGGACATATGTAATATATGTGCAGGTGTAGTTTGGGCCTCCAACTGGTCCTCACTTCCTCTGGTTTAAGATTAGATACACCTTGTGCTGTTACATACCGCCACGCCCGCCCCTTCCCTGGCAGTGTCCAGGGACTACCAATCCCATCCTTGTGTTACTGTGATTTAATGTTCAGGTCCCACTTAAGAGTGACATGTGCTATTCGGTTCTTTGGTAGGTCTCTAAGAATGGTTGTCTCCAGTTCCATTCAATTTGCTGAGAAGTCCATGATCTTGCCCTTCTTCGTGGCTGTATAATAGTCCACCATGTATATGTACCACATTTTTTCTTTATCCAGTCGGCTTTTGTTGTGCAGTGGGGTTGGTTCCATGTTTTTGCTATTGTGAACGGTGTGGCAGTAAACATGCAGGTGCCTTTTTTGTGGAACAATTTGTGTTCCTCTGGGTTAATTCCCAGGAAGGGGATTGCTGGATCATATGGATGTTGAATTTCTAGTTCCTTTAGATATCACCACACTATTTTCCGTGGAGTTTGGACTAGTTTGCACTCCCACCAGCAGTGTAGAACCATCCCCTTTTCTCTGCACCCGCGCCAGCATCTGTTTTTTAATTAATGATGGCCATCCTTACTGGGGTAAGGTGGTATTTCAGTATGGTTTTGATTTGCCTTTTTCTGATGGTGAGTGAGGCTGAGCATTTTCTCATGTATCTGTCAGCTGCTCGTATTTCTTCTTTTGAGAATTGTCTATTCATGTCCTCTACCCATTTTTAAATAGGGCTGTTTGTTTTTTCCTTTCAGCTTTTTTGAGTTCCTTGTAGATCCTGGATGTTAGGCCCTTGTCAGATACATAATTAGCAAATATTTTATCCCTTTCTGTGGGTTGTCTCTTTGCTTTCTTGATTGTTACTTTTGCTATGCAAAAGCTTTTCAGCTTAACGAGGTTCCACTTGTCTACCTTATCTTTTATGGCATATGCTTTTGGATTTGATCACGAATTGGTTGCCTACTCCAATGTGCATCAGAGCGTGTCCTGCGTTTTCTTCTAAGATTCTTAAAGTTTGAGGTTTTACATTTAGGTCTTTGATCCATTTAGAGTTGATTTTCGTCTACGGTAATAGGTAGGAGTCCTGTTTCATTATTCTGCATGCGGTCAGCCAGTTTTCCCAGCACCACTTGCTAAATAAGGTCTCCTCTCCCTGGTGGTTGTTACTGATGGCTTTCTGAGACCTCCTAGCTTGTTACTTCTTTCCCCATGTCTAGCTGGACTTTGCCTTTCCTTTTCTCCTTATTCCTGTCCTGCTCTATTTTGATTCGATTCCCAGCAGTTTCTCCTCATTGTGGGGCCAGGAACTGGAAGGCGCCCTGGCTGGTCACTTTTAAGAGTTCATAAGAACTAGGCTATGTCACAAGTCATCTGGAAAGTGACTTTCAGATGTGGAAGAATGAAGTGTTGCTTATGGGTGCTTATTCCATATTGATTCAGAACCAAAAATGATATATAGGTACACAGTTTTGCCATGACTGTTGCCAGCAGAGCCGACTAAAGGTGATGAACGATACTGGAAAATACTCTAGGGACCTGGCTATACAGGTTCCAGTTGGTAAATCCTGCCTTAGGCAACAAGTCTTAATTACTTTGGGCCTTGAGAAGAGGATGTTTTTCTAGTGAAGACCCCCCCACTATAGAATAAATAATGTGTTCTTTGTGTATAGAACATATTTTACTTTTTTCTCTAACAAGTACGACAGCCCTGGACTTAAATAAGAGTTCTGTTCTGAAAAACTTTACATAAGTAAGTTTTTTTAAATAGGGTGGAATCACTTCACAGTAGGGGTTACTATTTAGACAGTGTATGTTTCAGAGACAATTTATGAGTGTCCCTCTTCAAAATAATGTTCTTGTTAATACAGCTAAGGGCTTAACTTTATTTAAGTGATTTTTCTTTGTTTAATGGAGGAAACATGCATTCCTTCTATTTGAGAATGAAATCTTTTTCTTACAGAAAAGAAAACGGAGAGAGAAAGATGATGATGTTGTAAGCCTTAGCAGCCTTGATCTGAAGGTAAGCCTTGCTGACTTTTATTTTTGTGCTTTGAAAATAATGAGTGCTGGTTTGGGGTTGGGGATTATTTTGTATGTTTAAGTGCAAAACTGAATAATATTCATTTATAGACAACACCCTCTTTGTGCTGTTCTACTTATTTGTTAGGAATAAGGGGAAAATCATCCTCAAAACAATATCAGGCTCTAACTAGTCATCATAAACACAAATGCCTGAGGAGACAGGCTGTAATCAGTGCAGAGGAAGGAGGCCAGTGGGAGGGGGACAGGGTAGAAGGAAGAGCACCAGGACACTGATTGACTGAATGTTGAATCATAATTTTTTTCTTAAAAAAACATGCAAGCCACACAATTTGTCTGCAAGTCACCTGTTGCCCATGGGTCACATGCATGATCTGTGGTAAACCGACACCCAGTGCACACTTGAAAATGTTGGCATATCCTTTCGACTACTTCCTTGTTACATATAATTATGCCATCATCTTACTTGGTTTTTGTTATTTTTAATTGCTAAGAATTATAAGCAATTGCATATAAAATACATATATATGTATAAATACAGTATCCCACTTTCTTAGATAAACCTTGGCATACTGCCTTTCATTATGTTGTATTTGTAAGTTTGTGTTTTAGTTTGGTATATATTTTGATATTTAGGAAGGTTTATGGTTTTGTACCAATGGTTATCGTTATATTGATACCTTAATAATGCTTGGAAACTCTCTTTGGGGCTACTATAGATTGGTTTATGCTGATGAGCACTATTGTATTCAACTAGCACTTCTTTTTCCTCTCCTCCTTCTCTCTTGACTTGAAGTAATGTGCTTGACTCATAGTAACTGCATTTTAGGCAATAAGTGAACTTATTTTACTTTTCGTGTACCCTCACCATTTTCTCCATTTAAAAAAATAATTTTTGTGTTGACAGGTGAGAGCATTTAGCCATTACAAGCTGTACTATACACCCTGATAACCATGAATTCATCTTAGTTCTAGGGGTGAATGTACATTTAATGCTGAGCACCAGTCCTCATGTGGAGCCCCTTCTCGTTTTGTGATTTCTGAAGCTCATCCTGTAGTCCAGGGATCAGCACACTGTGGCCCACAAGCCTCGTCAGGCCATCCCATCCGTTTCTGTGGTGTCTGAGACCTTCGTGAACACTGCAGCACCGGCACCCAGCAGTTGTAGCAGGGACCTGTAAGGCGGGAAATGTTGACCTTCTGACCTTTCACAGGAAAATTGTGCTGACCCCTGCTCTGGAGTCGAATAGATTCTCAGGTGGTGTCCGTGGTATGCCGTGAGCACTTGCATGTTCATGTCAGTGTGAACATGCGTCTTCTGTCTCTCATAACAAAACCTTAGTCTTTATGTCTTATTTTTTAAGTCATCTCATTTCTCTTCTTAATGCATTAATTGTTGTACTTTTTCATTCCAAAATAATTTTTCACTGATTTCTAGCTCTTTCCTTGTTCTGAGAACTCCTCATTTCAAATCTTCCATTCTCCAATCACCTAGTTTCTGAGTTTTATGTTCTTTCGTAGCTCCTGTCATTTTTTTACCTTGCACTGTAGAGAAATGGGATTCATATTCTTGTGTTGCTCGTTTGTAAGTGGCAGTCCGTTTCCCTTGGTGTTGGGGGAGCGGATCAGGCCTGCCTTTTCAGCTTCATGACTCTAGTGCCCCTTCTGTGCTGGTTCACTAGGTGGTTTTGAAAGTGGCCTCGTGCTTTCTGAGATCTGGGTCTTCTACTCTGCTTCTCTCTTGTCTTTGCTTCCATCACCCCGTTCTGCCCAGTTTGGATTCTGCTCCCAGCAGTTTTCCTCCAAGCAGTGTTGCTTTTGAGTGTACCTAGCCTGGACTGCTCCAGTACCTCTTCTGTCCCTCATCCTTCAGACCGTTCCTAGTGAGGCCGCTGTTCTCAGACAAGCATGCCACAGAGGTTCCATTGGAAATTGGGAGGTTTTCCTGTTCTTGGGGCCATCAGAGAAGCCCAGTGGCCTTCCCTCTGCCTCTTCCTGATTCCGTATGGTTCTTGTTACTGTCTGGTTTGTCACTCTGCTCATTATTTGAGGATTGAGGGGAAACTTTCTCTTTCTTTTGTTGTAGAATCTGTCTGCAAGTTTTCTTCTTTGCTGTGCTAGATATTCTGTCTCATTTTTTTTTTCTTAAAAGTAAAGACCTGTCAAAGAACTTATGACAGAGTAAAGCTAGGATAGTAAAGCTAGTCACAGGACTCGGAAACACTGAAGTATTCTAATCACTGAAAGAAGGAATGGTGAAGTAAGGTTTGCAAATTAGATACAAAACAGATTAATATCCTTATCCACACTTCTACCTACAAAATTTATTTTCTTGCTGTCAGTTTTCTCCAGAGTTAACTTTTACCTTTACAGAGTTGTCTGAAAAAAGCCTGACTGATAGCAAACAGTGAATCAAACAAAAGCCTTGAAGTTCTGAGGATTCTAGTAGCATTAAGGCGTATTTATACTTTGAAATAATGATCATCTAAAACAGAAGTGCTTAACCCTTGCTGTAGGTCAGAATCACCTGAGGGTGGCTTTGGGGGTGAGGGGTAATGTGCTTCTAGACCCTCTCCCAGACCAGTTCCATATGTGAATGGGGATGGGTTAGAGAATGAAGATGGGTGACTTTGGGACCCAGGAACATCTTTTTTTATTTTTATTTTTAAAGATGTCCTGGTGAGTCTTGTGCATAGCCAGGGTCAAACACCACTGCGTTAGAATATGACATTCTTAAAAGTTTTCCTTCCCCTAAAAAGCACTCTGAAAACAGATATTCTGAAAACTTCCCCACCTCCTGTTTTTTGCTTGTACTTACAGCTAAATAAAACAGTTTTGATGTAATAAGCTAAATATAATCAGTTTATATGATTAATTGATGCTTGCTGCTAGGAACTGTTCTGCTCATTTGCCTCCATGCCCCACATATAGTAGGTGCTCAGTTAAATGAGTGAACTAAGACCTTGGACTTACATAAGCATGTAGCATGGTCACTGTATGACATATTTTGACTTTGGATGTCTTACATTAAGACTTTAATGCGGGTGCCAGTTTAATTTGGATGTTGCGGACCATCAGCTGTTTTGTCTTGAAGCTGTGATCGCTTATTAAATGTTTCTGTAGGTGAAACTCCAGCACTACCTTATCTGGCCGCCTTATTCTGTATTATATATAAAATGATTCATTTTTAAAATAGCATAGTATTTGTTTTCCCAAATGAGCTTCTCAGCTGTGTATGTTAGTGACTATAACCTTGCCTTTTTCTTGTGATAGGAAGGATGAAAAGTGACTGTAGACTTTGTTCCTGTAAAATAATACCGGAATAAGTAATGCTGAGTCATATTTTTATGACTGGAGTTCTTTAACTCTGATAATGATTTTTTTTTTTAAGTAGAACAAAAAAAAATATATTTTAAAGTATGTGAATATTTAGTTTTTTTCCTAGATGTTCAAATTTGGAGATCTTAGTTTTTTAAAAAGTTAAATGGTTTTATTTTGACCATTGTATACTCTACAGCTTTTAAAGATAATGAATTGTGTGTTTTATTCCTAACAAAATAGCACAAATGACAAATGATTTTTAAAACATTGTGATTGTTCAGATTATAATAGTGTTTTGGTAGTTCCTGATATAACATTTCAAGTGCCACTTCTGAAAAACAACCTCTTAGAACCATGACAGGTAGTGTGGTAATTTTCCATGGCACAGATGTGGACAGTTTGGAGCTAGCTGTCATGCTGAAGCTAATGACTTACCCAGTAAACAAGCCTGGCTTACTGCTGCCCACCACCTGCCCTTTAATTTAACTGGTTGCCTTGAAAATAAGAAAACGTTGTTTCTGTGCGATGAAGTCCAGAAAATAAAGCCAACTGCTGGTTCAGGTGTTAGTATTAAAAAATGGTGGTTCTTGATCAAAAACACAAAAGTTAAATATAAAATAGTTATTCTGATAATGCTCTGAGAAGCTATTGAAAAATACAGAGCTATTTATCTTTTAACTTAATCATTCCTGTATTGCACTGTGTTTATTGCACGTCCTTTTATTGCCTCCAGTCTCTAAAGTAATCAGTTTTTTTTTTTAAGATTAGAAAATATAGTTTCTTTAAAAAGTAAATTAGAGCCGGGCTCGGTGGCTCAGCCTGTAATCCCGCACCTTTGGGAGGCTGAGGTGAGTGGATTGCCTGAGCCCGCGGGTTCGAGACCCGCCTGGGCAGCGAGACCTCATCTCTACAATAAATCAAAAAATCAGCCGGGCGTGGTAGCGCATGCCTGTAATTCCGGCTACTCAGAAGGCTGAGGCGGAAGGATCGCCGGAGCCCAGCGGGTCGAGGTTGTGGTGGCCGGGAGCGGCCACTGCACTCCAGTCTGGGCGACAGAGTGAGACTCCAACTCAAAAAAAAAAGTAAATTAGAGAGAGAGAGAGAAACAGGAGATTCACCTTCCCAAGGCAAGTAAGGGGGCCAAAGCCAGGAAGCATGGTGACAGCCACAGCTCAAAGAACACATGGCCACACCAGAGTCTAGTAAGGCAGTGACTGCAATGGTGGTGGCAATGGTTTAGCAATGGCCCCTGTTATTATTTTATGTGTATCCAGGTCCTTTTTATTTATACACTTTCACACAAAATGTGTAATGACTACATCTATATGGTTATTCTATACATGTGCTATAGCTTGCTTTTTTCAGTTTATACCTTATCAATACATATAAGACTCCCTGCTTCTTTGTGGTTGCTTTGTAGTAGCCCATAGTCTCAAAATCCCACAGTCTGTTTAACCAATCTTTTAAGAATGGCCATTAGCAGCCCAGAGCTACATAAGAGCAAGGACCCTTGCTGTCTGACTTTCCAGCCTCCAGAGCGAATGTGCCAGGTTAGAAAACGGGAGCTGATGAAACCAGAAGAAGAGGCAGGTTGAATCTGAAACATTCGTGGAGGACCCATGGGAGAACTGCCCGGAAGGTCTTCAGGGCATCCGTGGGGGGCTGTCAGCATAATGGGCGTGGCTTGTATCCTTTTCTCTCCCACTGTGCTCCCTTCAGATGTCCTACTAGGTTGTGACTCCCAGTCAGAAATATACAGTGCACTGTCAGAGGGGCTTTTTGGAAACACTAAGGTTGACTCCAGAGAACTACCTCTTCTGACTCTTTCTCTAAGTTATTATGAACATCATAAGGAAAAAATAAACTGGAAAGTACAAGTTTCAAAAAAAGAATGGCCATTAGTGTACTTCTGATTTTTTTCATATTAAAAATAACGCTGCAGTTTACCTTCTTTTTGTGCACAAAGAGGGACCATTTTTATGCATTTTCATGTCTCTAATATAGATACTTAGAAGTGAAATTACAAGGTTGAAAGTTTCAGTTTTGTTAATACTGTCCATTTGTCCTCCAAAAAGTTTGGACACATTTACATTTCTCCATCAGTTTATAATAATAAACATATCCCAACATTCTTATCAACTCTGTATTTTACCAGTATTTTCATTTTTACCAACTATTGGGATAGACAACCAAACCGAAAAATCAACAAGGAAATAGAAGATTTAAACAAACTTAAACCAAGTAGACCTAGCAGACACCCAGAACACTTCACCCAACAACAGAATACACGTTTTTCTCAAGTGCACATAGAGCATTCTTCAGATAGACCATATGTGAAGCTACAAAATGAGTCTTAATAAATTTTAAAAAGTTAAAATGATACAAACCATTTTTTTTCAATTACATGGAATGAAACTAAAAATCAATAACAAGGATAACTAGAAAATTCACATGTGGAAATTAAACTATTAAAAAGCCAGTAAGTCAAAGACTAAATCACAAGAGAAATTAGAAAATACCTTCAGACAAGTAAAAATGAAAACACAACATACCAAAACTTAGGGGATGCTACAAAAGCAGTGCCAAGAGAGAAATTTAAACTGTAAATGCTTTACATTAAAAAGAAAGAAAGATCTCAAATCAAAAACCTAAACACTATGCCGTAAAGAATTTAAAAAGAAAAGCAATCTTAACTCAGAGCTAGCAGAAGGAAATAATAAAGCATAGAGTGGAGATAAATAAAATATGCAATCAAAAAACAGTAGAGTAAAACCAACATATAGTTTTTTGAAAAGATTAACAAAATTGACAAACCTGTAGGCAGATTGACTAAAAAAAAGATCAAATTACTAAAATGAGAAATGAAAGTAGGAATGTTACTACTAATTACAGAGAAATAAAAAGGATTATAAAGCAATACTGTGAGCAGTTATATGCCAGAAAATGGATAACCTGTGTGAAATAGGCACATTCCTAGTTACACACAACCTACCAAGAATGAATCGTGAAGGAAAAGAAAATCTGAATAAACCTTATAACTAGTAAAAAGGTTGACTCGTAATCAAAAACTTTCTAACAAAGAAAAGCCCTGAATGAGATGGCTTCACTGGTGAATTCTATGAAACATTTAAAGAAGAACTAACACCAATCTTTTTCAAACTCTTCCAAAAATACCGAAGAGTTGGGAACACTTTCTAGCTCATTCTAAAAGACCAGTACTACTCTGATACCATAGCCAAAGACACACAAGGAAAGAAAACTATAGACCAATATCCCTTGTAAATACTGAGGTAAAAGTCCTCAAAAATATTAGTAAAGTGAGTTCAGCAACATATTAAAAGAATTATGTATTAAGACCAAGTGAGAATCATTCCTGGAATGCAAAGATGTTTCAACATATGAAAATCAGTTGTTGTGATATATCACATTAACAGAATAAAGGGGGGAAAACATATGTTTATCTCAACTGAGCAGAAAACACATTTGACAAAATTTACCCTTTCATGATGCTAACACAACAAACTAGGAAAATAAGAAAATATACTGAATAAACACATATGATATATACATACAATAGAATACTATTCAGCCTTAAAAGGGAAAGAAACTCATATACGCTACCACATGGGTGAACTTTGAAGACATTATGCTGAGTGAAAAGCCAGACACAAAAAGACAAATACCGTATGATTCCACTCATATGAGATTCCAAGAATAAACCAATCCATAGACACAGAGTAGACTAGTAGTTACTGGGGGCGGAGGGGGAGGACACTGGGGACTTACTGTTTAATGGGTACAGAGTTTCAGTTTGGAATAATGAAACATCTGGACATGGGTCTGGTGAGGGAGGGCTTGAGGAGGGGAAAGAATAGTTTCTTTCCACGAAAACTGCTGCCTTCCAGAGCCCAACAGCTGTATTTCTCAGTTCTTTTCTTAGTTTGCTTGGAGGGATGAAATGGAGATGTCTGCGCAGGTTTCTTCTCTGATCAGGCTTGGGTGGGTAAGCTCTGCAGGAAAGCCGAGATTGGAGAATACCTCTGCGCTTCTTCACCCCCTACAGTAGGTTGCCCTCGCCCTCAGCTCGTGACTGGCACCATTTGTTTCTGCCTCCTTGAGTTCAAACTGTGGGTTTCTTAGCCTGGGTTTCCCCCAGAAAGCAGAACCTGAGACCAGGCTTGCATGCAGCTAGTTCATTTGGGGAAGTAAGGGAACTCGGGAGAGTGAAGCAAGGAAAGAGGAAAAACTAGTGCAAGGTGTCACAGACTGGACAGCTGGGCCTCTGAGGCGTCTTGGTGAGCATCCCCACAGGTGGAAGAGGAGAGGCTGTTTCTGCTGGCTTCCATGCCCTGTTGGCCAAGCATTGCCCACACACTGTATGCTCTCTAGTTTTTGCAGGTGGCACATTCTCGAAGCCTTGACGAAGCGCCAGAGCAGAAAGTGAGTGACCTGTGTGCAGTGAGTTAAAAGGCGGGGTGAGGGGATGTGTGGAAGTGGCGCAGGTGGCGTCTGGCGCTGTGCCCTCCTTGCACGTTCAGGGGTGCTCACACCTTTTTGGACACTCAGTCTGCCACAGGGGCTTCAAGGTCATGAAGCCCAGGCCATGTGTCCAAAGGTTTTAACACGGAGGAACAAACTGGTCTCTGCTGCTGCGTGGAGCCGGACTTGGCCAACGTGATCTTAACTCCTCCACCCCATAATGGACTTCCCTCCCCCTTGGCCAGCACGTGAGTGGGGTCTGAGTTGCTTGCCCACCTCCATTTGTGAGGGGTCTGAGCCTAGTTTCTTGACCTTCGTTGCCCTGTGACGGCTGCACTTGCCCCTTTTCACTAGAGCCAGGCTGCCTCAGTGGGCAGCACAGATTCTACTCCCTAAGAATCATGGTGACAAGGCCAATTCCTCACCCCAATTGCTGTCACAGCCGCTGGGGGCACAGCACCGTGTACAGGCTGTTTCACGTGGGTCACATTTTGAAGGACAGCGCTCCACCTCTGCAGAATGTTATGCGGGAGGTGGTACCACAGCTAAGCCTTTAGCAAGCAGTCCTCTCACTCTGTGAAGCTGTCTCCTTCTGAATAGGGGGAGGGATGGAAGAGCCAGTGGATCATGCAGTTCTCTTCCCATGGTTGTGACTCCTTTGCCATAAGGTAGGTCCCTAAGTCTGAGGTGATGTTACGGGATTTCATGCTGGAACATCAGCACTCTGCAAGCCCTCAGAGAATGGTGCAGGCAGAGGCCTGAAGACAGAAAGGGCAGTTCCTGCATGGATGGATCGCCGTCTACTCTGGGAGCAGGGATGTGATGTGACCAACTAGTCACCAGGTGGCTGACTGTGCTGCTTGGGTTGGGGCTCTATGGCCACGGTTTCTCAGCTGCTGCCGCGTTGGGCATTCACCAGTGGCAGTGACCAGACCAGCCTTGGTAACAAAAGAGCCCCTGCTAGTGGAGCACACCGTGCCTTCACAGCTGCTGGCTTGGCTGCCTCGTGGGTCACTGCACGAGCCCTGGAGTCCACCGGTAAATCATCTGTCACCTGGTCCTCACAGGCCTTCATGCCTTGTACCCCTTGGTGAGCGTTGACATAATAGACAAAGGTCCTTCCGCTGGGTCCCACACCCATGGGTTCATCCGTATGCCTCCCCTCCAAGATTTCCTACTTCTGCCTTTCCAGTCTTGTTTCCTCCAAGCCCCGGACGAATCTGCCAAGCCACTTGGCACTGCTCAGGAGGCTCTACATGTCTGTGTGTCACACCACTTCTCCCTCCACGACCCCGTACACTGCTGACAGCTCTGCCTCTTGGAGGTGACTTCCTTCCCCACCCCACTGAGGACTGCTCCACAGTGGGCTGTGGTGCATAGTGGTCCCTTTTCTGCTCACAGTGACATGGGAGTGAATCCGCCTGTGGACTGGGGCCAGGGTTTTCTCCTCTGTCGTTGGTTCTAGAGAACTACCCCAGAAACAAGGTGCTGAAGGAATGGCATCCATGCAGAGAACATGGCAGCCTAGACCATCTGCTCCTGTCGTTTACTGATGCCCTTGGGTCTTGTTCAGGCCTGACCGTTTCCCATGCATAACAGATTGCTGCTGCACCTGCCCAACCTGTGGCTCAGTTGATCTGACCCTGTTCGTTTGGGGCACCGCTGATCACACGGTCGCTCTGTGGCCAGGGCCTCCATCTGACTAGGTCTGCCTCGGAACTGCTGTTCAACTCGTGAGTCGTTTTGGACCGTGGCAGGCATGGCTTTGCTTCAGAACCCTAAGTCTCTGCGTTGCAGTTTTCTTCCTGGCCTTGCCAGAGGCATCACTTGCATCCTTGCCTTTATGTGATGTGCTAGGTCATGTGGCCTGAGCAGCCTGAGCCTCAGCCTGGACCTGCTACAGAGACTTCTCTGGCTCTGGGACCTACTCAAAACTGTCAGAGCAAAATTCCCAAATACAGCAGTTGCCCCCTCCAAGAGACAAAGAGTCCTGCCACGTGCTGTGCCTTAGTGCTCATGGGATGCAAGGTGCACCACCTGTCCTGTACAGTAGAGGGGAGATCCCAGGAAGCCTCAGGCCATTGGCTCTATTAAAAACTTTCCAGTCCTGAATTTCTGTGGCATGCATTTCATTTACTAGGGTATCCAGAATACTCTTCACTTCCTGTTCACCAGGGCTTTTTAGTATGATGTCATCAATATAGTGGACTAGCATGATGTTCTGTGGATGACCCTGGTCTCTGCGGTCTCTGACGGAAAACAGAGAAGTTGACAGCCTCAGGAGATGAGAGAATGTGGACTACTATCCTTACCACAGAAACGCTGACTGCTTTTGATCCTCCTTGCTGATGGGAATTGAAAAAAACACACAGGCCAGATCAATAGCCATATACCACATGCTAGAGGATTTGTCTGTTCCCATAGAGTCCACGTTTTGCACAGCAGCTGAGGTTGGAACTCCCTCTCGAGTTAAGTTCACAGTGGCCCATTGTCATCCACCACAATCCACCTCCTTATTGTAGGAGGCACTCAGGCCAACCGAATGAGGACACGGTGGAGATTATCACTCCTGCATTCTGTAACTCTCATGGCTGATCTGCATTTCCTCCGGGTGGGCAACAGTGCTTCTGATTTATGATCTTGGCCCAGGTGTAAGGGGTGGAATCTCAGGGGCTCCCACGTGGCAAAAATAACCATTGTTTTGGTAATACCAGACTTCTTAGCCTATCAGACTATTTTGTTTCAAGTCTTTCTAGCAGTATTGAATTAGCCTGAGTCAACTATTTTTCCCAAACTCAATTCCTAGTAAAGCTTGGAGACACTCAAATTTTTAAGCCAAAATCTTTTAAACAGAACTCCACATATAATTTCATTACTAATTTCTTTGCTTCTCCTCTAGTTCAGTATAACTCTATTTGTTTTAACTTATTACTAGATCATTTAGAACTCTGGTTTATCCGAAGTTCCATTTTTTAATTAATACTTCCTTTTTTAGTAACATTTTAAATTTTATTTTTAGCTAACCTATTTTTAGTGAGTCACTATTTTTGGTGCTTGTGATCTTGAACTCCAGATCTCTAACATGGAACATAGTTTTCTTATATTTGGAAAAGGTCCTCAAGATGTTTCTGGTGAACTATGGAATCTTTTTCATACACTTGTATGCTTTTTTAAATAGATGTTTAACTTAATAACATAAAACATGCACACTGCAGTGAGGATGCAAATTTTACTGTCATCTGTATTTTTCCACAGATTAAAAACTTGTTTATGTAGTTATCTATATAGTGTCCTTACAAATAACCACAAAATTGGAAAAAAATCGGTCATTGCATTTCATAGTATGCCTTGTAGAGGGCAGCAGAGAACTTAGATTTTGTTTTTTCTTGCCTGTAATATGGCTTTCCTAGCCTAATTTCCAATTGCTTGTTATTGTTCTAGGTAAAAGTAAATAAAAGCAATACCTTGTCCATAAAAAATATTATAATTCTTAAGCTCTAGTTTATTTCTAAATTCCAGTTTTTCACATTAAAAGGGGAGAAAAGGTAAGTAGCCTAGCAGTCCTTTTTTTATGCGGAAAGGAAGATGTTATCTTTCCCTTTCCCTCATTCATATTTTAGGAAAGAAAGCATTAAAGACTCCATGGAAGCAGGACAGAGGCTGTAACTAAGCCTGGTCTCTGAAAACCAGTAATTTTATCAATAACTTGATGCCTTTTACAAAGCTGCATTATTACCTTTAGATAACTCAGTTACATTTTCACGTTTATAAATTCTAGATGTTCTACAAGAAAAGACACTGACCAGTCTGTGCCAGTTGCCATTTTTAGAAAGTCGTAATAAATAGTTGCTTTTGATTACATGATAAAGTATGACCAATGATTGAAATAGGATCTCTTCTAAACTTAAACAACTGGAACTATTATCTTTTCACTTACCCTGCACTTTGCTATTAAAAGGCTATAAGGCAACTAGTCTCAACTCTTTGTATTGTTTCCTTCTCGATAAAATATTAGCAATTGTTTAGTAAACACGACTAGCCTGGGATTCGGGAGCCTTAGGTTTCATCTTAGCTGTGCTGCCAACTAACACTTATCGAACACTCAGTATGTCCCAGAACATGCACTAAAGGTTTCACATGTGTTGTTGTATCTGGAGGGTGTGCAGCAGAGCAGACCGAATTTGAGTCTCTGTCCAGCCACTGATTAAGCAGTCACCTTTGGACAAGTTTCTTAAACTTTCTGAATCCTGGTTTCCTTGCTCTTTAAAATGGAGATAATAAGAGGTACTTCACAGAGGTGATTAAAATAAGTAGCTACACAACTTACTTTGGAATTTGTCTTGTATCAGGTGTCTCTCCACATGGCCCACTTCTGTGGTCTCGCATGCATAAAGCCCTAGCGCAAAGTAAGACCTTAATTCCCCTTCCCTTTTCACCACCATTCTTCAGGTTTCCTCCTGAGAGATGTGAGGAGGACAGGCTGGTGATCGGAGGACTTGCTCAACCCTCTGGTTTTGTGGAGCACGGAGATGAGACTCAGCATTCTCCCAGGACACCAGCTGGACATTCGCATGTTCATTGTTGCTTTTTTAGGTACTGTCTGACACGATTAGATCCCAAACCTACATGTTCAGAATGAAACTAAGTGTTGGCAAGCAGGGATGTTGGTGAATGTGACTGTCCTCACTAGACCCTGTTGTTTCATGCCAGTCTTTCTTCTGCCTTTACCTCTTGGGTCCCCAGCTGACCGAGGGAAATGAGAGATATCCCTTCCTCTCATTATCCTGGCCTCGCCGCTGTCAGAACTAAATGGAAAAGCATCGTTTTGAGAACGACATCAGGCAAGTCCCAGGAGCACTCCCTAGCATCGTCTTTCCTAACGCTCACTACACGTTATCCTTTACTCCCTTATGAAGCTACTTGACCATTTTTTAACTCATGAAGTTAACTGAACCAAACTACTGGGTTCCAGCCTAGGCTGTTCGTTAGTTCTGTGAACTTGGGCAGTTCACTGTCCTTACCTGTAACATCACTCAGGTGCTTGCATGTCCAGGCTACCTGGAAATACCTTCTATAGTCATCCCCTCACAAGGCCAGCCACATCACACACATTGCCCGGGTGGGACCAGACAGTAATGACAGATGGTGACATAGAGCCGATCTCCAGTACTTTAAAAAATAAACTCACAGCAGAAAGATGAATGATCAGTATCATCTTGTGTACAGAAGGCTTTGGTAGCTATAGAAAGGCGACAGCAGTCCTTTTTGCAAGAAGGCGCACTGTTCTGCAAACCGTGATCAACTATTGTGTGTAGCTTATTTGTCATTATGGTCTGTGCCCACTGTTTTTTCTTCCTTTCCACTCTTCAACCCCTGTAATTTACCTCTGTCTTTACTCCCCTGAACTAGCACACTTGATTTCCTCATTAAACTTATAATCACTAAATCCATGGATTTTTTTTCTTGCCCTCCTTAACCTCTTTGCTGTAATGAACACTTTCCTCCCTTGGTTTCTTGCTTTGTTTTCTTTCCTTCTGAATATTCCTTTTGCAAAATTCTCTTTCTGTTTGCATTGTTCCAGAGTTAGGTCCTTGGACTGGTGTTCTTTTTGTCCAGATTTTCTCTCCCAGCATCTCCTTCACTCCCAGAGCTTCGATTTTGATCTCTGTGTGTCTGACTCTCCAGCCTAAATCTACCCTCCAGCCTCTTTTCTGAGTCCTCATCCAGCATTTTCAACTACTAGCTGAATATTTTCATCTGCATATTCTTCTGCCACCTCAGACTCAGTATATCTAAAGTGAAAATTAGAATTTTCTTTCAAAGCTTGTTCCTTTGTATTTCTTTACTTGCATTAACAATTCCCCCCTCCTAAGCCGGGCTCGGTGGCTCAGCTTGTAATCCCGCGCTTTGGGAGGCTGAGGTGAGTGGATTGCCTGAGCCCACGGGTTCGGGACCCGCCTGGGCACCTTGGCGAGACCTCATCTCTACAGTAAATCAAAAAATTCGCCGGGCATAGTAGCGCGCGCCTGTAGTTTCAGCTCCTTGGAAGGCTGAAGTGAAAGGATCACCAGAGCCCAGCAGGCCGAGGCTGCGGTGGCCGGGAGCGGCCAATGCACTCTAGTCTGGGTGACAGACTCAAAAAAAAAAAAAAAAAAAAAAATTCCCCCCCCCTGTTTTAAAAACCTTGGGCATCTTTGACTTCTTGCATATATCCTTTTTCCTTTCCACTCCCCCTACCTTAGGCAGAGTTCTTGATACCTGATTGTGATTTTTGCATGAAGTTTCCAGTCCTCTTTCAACCACCTCAAACACCAGCCACATGTGTCGCATTACAACAAAGCTCTCATTATCTCTCTCACCTGCTCAATAAAGCCATCTGCTCCATCCGTCTTTACCCACAGTCCGTGACCTCGCAGTGTGGGTTCCCGCCCCCATCCTCCTTGCACTTTTCTCTTGGTCAAACGTCGAAAAAAAGCATGGCATTCAAGGCCCCGCTGCCATAGCCTCTTAAACTGCTTCGCCAGCATCTTTCCAGCCACATGTTAGCTCATAAGACTACCAGAAATGGTTTCTCTTGTACTTACTAGCTATACAACTTGTTTTGGAATTTGCAAAGGCTGTCTTATATCAGTTATCTCTCCATATGGCCTACGTTTGTAGTCTATGAATACTTACAAAGGTCTGTTAGCACCTTAGGAGGAGATCTGAAATCTAGTTTTTTGTTACTAAGCATCTAGAATACTGCCTTTTACATTGCAGGTTTCTCTGATCCCAGTAGATCCAAAGAACAGAGATGTTTTTTGCAAAGTACTGGCACTGTATCATAGTAGCATACAGTTAAGGTGGAGTTTTACCATTCAGAATAGAATATAGCAAATCTGCTTCATAGCAGGCCTGTCATGCCAAACCATCAGAAGTAGTGTTTTTCTTAAAGGAAAACAATTTGGACTAGAAATTGAGAGACTGTCATGGGCGTGTGGCTTCAGGCAAGTCACTCTGCGGGTCCTGTTGCTTCCTGTAAAATGCAAGCCCTTGCCAGTAGGCCTTTTGACACCCTCAGGATTGTGCTGAGATTCCGTTTGGAGAAGGACCCTGTCACACTAAAAACAGAAATCACCCTCTATGTAGTCGTGTTATAAAACATCTGGTACACAGATATCATCAGGTTTATAAAACATAGAAATGTCTGCCGTTAAGTCTAAGAAACACTGAGCTAGCCCAGTTCCACTTTACCTGTAACCTGGTGGGAGATTTACTTCAGGAATAGAGTGGACTGATGTGTGCCTACTGTATTTACCTTGCTGTTCTTGGGGGAAAAGGTGGAACCATTTTATAAGACTTGGATAATTTTACAGTTGTGAATGTGCTTGCGCTTCTGTTCAGTAAAAGCAAGTTCCTGGACAATTAGGCTTTTCTTTAGTTTATACAATCATTGCGCCTTGAATTCCAAGTTTTCTTACTTGGAAGTTGTCAAGTCCATACTAATTTCTTTTTAAGGCCGTGAGGTTTTATAGAAAAAGTCACCCTGTCTGTGACTAAGCACTAGAGTAAACTCGGATAGCAGTTTGTTTTCTGCCGGGAATGCTTTTTTTATCAGGAAGTTTCTGCCTAGCATTAGCCCGGCTTCCTTCTCGCTTCTCCCTGACCGGAGACATTCCAACCCTGCTGCTAAAGAGCTTGCTCTCACTGGGCAAAGTTGGGAGGCCGAGGTGTGCCCAGCCGTCAGTCAGCCCGTCACGTGGGCCGCGGGCCCCGCCCCGAGCCTTGTTGGCTGCGGCCCCGCCCCCAGAACCCTGGGTCTGCGCCGGCTTCCGCGGCCCGCAGAAGCGGTCAGCTCCCCGCCGCGGGAGGCATGGGCACGTGGCTGCCCGGGTGGCCGAGCACACCGGAGAACAGCCCGCGCGCCTCTGCGGGGCTTCGGAGCAGGGCTGACGCGGGTGGTGCCTGGAAGCGGCTGAAGGCGTGCTTGAAGCATGGTGGCGCATGATGAGATCGGAGGTCTCCTGCCTATTAAAAGGACCATACGAGTCCTGGATGTGAACAACCAGTCCTTCCGCGAGCCAGAGGTAAGAAAGACCTCAAGACAAGCGCGAAAGGAGTGTCTTCTGACTCCACGGAGCTTTTAAGATTTTTAGCACTTTGTGAGCAGTACAGGTTAAGCTTTTCATCTTACCGTTAAAATGTATGGCCTTGATGTGCGTGCAATTTGAACGGTGTTCAAAAGGGACCGTGGTCTAAGTTGAAATAGTTTTTTATCCATAGCATAGCTTGAATGTACACCGCTGTTATAAAAAGAAGAAGAAATGTATATTCTACTCTGTTTGGTAAAATTTATCCTGTCTCTGATGCGTAATACAGTCGTTGTTGTCTCTAATTTGTATTTATATCACCTAGTCTTAGGAACTGCCTTAATGGGTTAAAAGCAAAAATAAGAACCCCTTCCTTGTAAATGAATGCTTGAGCACATTGCAACTCAGATGGTCTCACCTGGTACACGTTTTCGTTTCATATCGAATAAGTTCATTGTGTGCCTCTTTTTCGTCAGAACAAGATATGTTAGAATATTAAACCAGTGAATCGGTATTTAAATTCTGCCCTCCTTGCTTTAATTGTCAAAAGTCTGTGTGGACTTTTTAAAAAGCTTTTATGAACATTTATCAAAATAATTTGGTTTTGTGCTATTTTACATAATTTTGATAGTGAACTTAATAGATATGGTTTTCTGTTTGTACTGCATACTGCAAAATGTGTACTCTTGGTATATACAACGTTATCACTTGTGTGCTAGAAGCAGTGTTCCTGTATTCCATTAGCTATGTATCTCTTGATTGTGATGGCATCCAGCTGTGTACATAGGTCAAAACTTACCTAATTGTGCATCTTAAATATGTGCAGTTTATTGTATAACTCAGGAAATGTGTTTGCCATACATGCACATACACACACCTTTTGGTAGTTAAAACAGCTGCCATCTTTAAGAGGTATGCTTTTATTTGATGTGGTTTGGCCTTAGCTTTTGTTTGATCTTGGCTTATTTGCCTGGGTTTCTCAAAATGTAGCAGCATTTCAAGCGTGAGTAGAGCAAGTCACCCAGGTCGGCAGTCTGTCCTGCACTGATGGTCCTGTGAACCCACAGGAACTTGCCTTGTTTGTAGAGTGTGGGAGAGTGTGGGACGTGGGCTGTGCTTCTGGCATACCTTTATTTTGAAGTTAAAAACACCTGGAATGTTGCCAGGGTTTTAGAGCTAGCAACGCAGCCTTAAATTAGTTGAGTATTTCTAGAAAGGAAAGAAATCCTCGCTTTTATCCTTTTAAAAATAACTTTATTTCCATTCTTTTATTTGAAAGTGCTTGCCAAGTAGGAGCGAAGATTATTTATCTAGTAATCCAAAACGAATAAACCCAGACACATACTTTTTTAAGTGTCTTGATTTGATTGACTATAGAAGAGACTCTCCTAAAATATGACCTCTACGTGGCATCATCAGGAGAAAAAAATCCTTTTACAAAAAGCCAAGTTCTCAACTGGATTTTTCCACGTTGTTGCTCTATGTGTAGCGTATAGCCTGATAAAAGTTTTTAAATTAACCATAACAATATTATTTATGAATTCCCAGAAAATATTTTAAGGCATACAGTCGAGCTACAAGTGGATTATGAAAATTAATGAAAAGCCCAGTGTGAGGGCATATTTCGTATAATGTATGTAACTGCCTAGCTGACTTAGATAGTCTGATTAATAATTAACCTAAATAAACAATATAAAGTTATGTTAGAGATTGTTGGTTTTTTTCCCCTCCAAGTGAACTTTAGCCCAGTGAAAGACTGCCTACAGCAAAGTTCCGTGAGCCTGTGAAACTAGTTGGGGTCCCTTGTTCATCCTCAGGGATTTTCACATTGTCTTTTGAGGAGAGCATATAGTTCCAGAATCCATGCCATCCCTTAATCTTCTGTATTTGTGCCATTCAGCATTTAGGTTCCTGCTAGATTGCTGGATTATTGTTCTTACCAAGATTCCCTTTTTTTTTTTTTTTTTTTTTTTGAGTTGGAGTCTCATTCCATCACCCTTCCTGGAGTACAGTGGCATGCTCACGCCCACCCCCAGCGTCAACCTGCTGGGCTCCAGTGATCCTTCTGCCTCAGCCTTCCAAGTAGCCAGAACCACAAGTGACAAGTGTGTGCCACCACGCCCGGCTAATTTTTTTTTTTTTTTTTTTTTTTTTTTAGAGACGAGGTCTCGCCAATTGCCCGGGCTGGTCCTGGACCCACGGGCTCAGGCAATCCACTCGCCTCGGCCTCCCAAAGTGCTGGGATTACAGGCTGAGCCACCGAGCCCGGCTTCTTACCAAGTTTATTTACATGGTCTGGCTGACCTTCTGAAGAAATTTCCACTGCCAAGCTTTAACCTGCATTCCAAAAGAGGCAAATTTTTGTTCCAGTCTTTTAGGTGGCCCATGAATGTCTAATCCATATCACTTTTCCACCAATGTTTTCTGGATGATATTTTTTTCAAATGTGTACATATTCTGGAATTAGTAGTAGGCCATGTTCAACATTATACCTTTACATTTTATAATCATACTTTTCAAGTTGTCTTATTCATTAAAATTTTCATACTTTTGAAACGTGTGCTGAAAATTTATGTTGTATCTCCAGGTATTCTGCATGTTATGTCCTTTGAGTAAAGCAAGAAAGCTAATTAAATCCCCAAGAGCATGTGTAAAAAGCACCTACTTAGGTGTATTTCCTGATTTAGCACCATACTTTCTTACCAAGACACTTTAGATTTGATAACCTCTGAAGAGTAACATAGTCTTTGTGGAGAAGTGAGGTTGTAGTTGGTTTTTAAAGGACTGTGGAACATGCTTCACCACCAAATCCTGCTTGGCATATTATGCTGCAACCCTAAAGAGATTACGTAAATAAAGTCTACGCTAGTTCCATAAATATGCTTTAGATAGGTTTACATTCAGTTATCTAGGTCTAGATTCTGTAGTTTTTATTTTAAATATCATATAATTTTGAGTTACCAGGAAATTCATAGTTGTATAATAACTGATTCTACAAAGAGAAAATTTTAATCAGTAATTTGATTTTATATAATAAAATAATATCAAAAATTCTTTTCCTCCTGGCTAAACAAAATTTTCCTTTTATATTCACTGGGAAGAGCACCTTTCCGGAGCCTTTTACATTGAAATAAAATATTTTGTGATTTACTAGGAAGTCAAATTGTTATGCTTGAAACAAGGAAGAGCAGTAACCTGTTTCCAAAAGCAGAACAGAAACTTTCTGACAACTGCTTTGTTTCCAGTGAATGTTGGCATATCTTACTTTGTGAGGTAATTCTATCTTCGGCCCAACAGGAGACTCTTTGTACTGTCTTTACTAACTGGAAAGGAATGCCTGTGCTGGCCCCCACACACGCGTGTGTCAGTCAAGACGCACAGATGTCCGTGGGGGAGGCATCCACACATGTCCTTGGCCGCACAGCCTGCGCCATCCTACTTTATCCCTCGGAGGTGTCTTTCAGTTCATTGGACACTTGCATGTTGGTGGC
The DNA here is from genome assembly GCF_000164805.1 of Carlito syrichta. Lineage (NCBI taxonomy): Eukaryota > Metazoa > Chordata > Mammalia > Primates > Tarsiidae > Carlito > Carlito syrichta. Next base: position 67,169 of record NW_007010984.1, on the reverse strand, counting down.
TTCATATTCAGAGTTTTACTTGAGAGTTGACTATTCAAAGTTTTGCTTTGAGGGTTACAGGGTTGGTCTTCCACTCCGCCTCCAAAGGCTCCCAAGTTCTCAGTTCCTTGATTATCTGCAGAGTCTCCTGAGTGGTGCCCCTTCCCTTCTGACAGACGCGGGTGTGTTTAGAAGCCTTAGTGCGTCTAATTGCTGCTTTGGATAGACGAATCATTCCAGTTTTTTCCAAATGACTTTAACTTTTTCTGCCAGTTTGTTCTTAAACTCTTTGAAGGCATTATTTTTACTCAGCTTCCTCTTAGTCATGTCAAAGAATTTTTAGAAAAAGTGTTTCTTCTGTTACTTTTAAATAATAATTTTAAATTATGTATCCTTCTGAATTCTCATCAAAATTATTTTGTTAAGTATGCCTCCGTTGTCAAAGGCACCAAATACAAACAAATAATTATGCTCCATAGACACTACAAAGAATAAATTACCTGCCTGTTTTATGCTCTGGTAATTTTTTTTTTTTTTTGAGTTAGAGTCTTACTCTGTCGCCTAGGCTGAAGAGCAATGGCACACTCACGGCCACCACAGCCTCGCCCTGCTGGGCTCACACAGTCCTCCCACCTCAGCCTTCCAAATAGCTGGAACTACAGGCACGCGCTACCATGCCTGGCTAATTTTTAAAATTATTTGTTGTAGCGACGAGGTCTAGCCAAGTTGCTCAGGCTGGTCTTGAGCCCCTGGGCTCTGGCAGTCCTCTCACCTCAGTCTCCCAAAGTGCTAGAATTACAGGCTTGAGCCACCGTGCCTGGCCCTCTGGCATTCTTAATTTTAATAACTGTATGAGTCACCTGATGGCATGCATCCATTTTTCTAACAATAAAGTTAGACTAATGCAATTTTTGTAAGTTTTTTGAAGTCCTTGAAGGATAAGCGATGTTTGCTATATTATTACCGTCTTAAAAAGCAATACGTGGGCCGGGTTCTGTGGCTCAGCCTGTAATCCCAGTGCTTTGGGAGGCCGAGGTGAGTGGATTGCCTGAGCCCGCGGGTTCGAGACCCACCTGGGCAACTTGGCAAGACCTCATCTCTACAATAAAAATCAAAAAATGAGCTAGACATGGTAGTGCGTGCCTGTAGTTCTAGCTACTTGGAAGGCTGAGGAGGAAGGATTGCGGGAGCCCAGCAGGTCAAGGCTGCGGTGGCCAGAAGCGTTCCACTGCACTCCTGTCTGCGCAGAACTCCAAAAACAAGCAGTATGTGCAGAATAATGTTTCTTAACTTGTGTCGATTTTTACTTTAAGTCGATGAGCTAATCTATGAGAGAAGACCGAATTACGAATCGCAGCGCTCGTGCCCGAAGTGCCTCCATCCTGTGGCATTCCCCCCAGAGGCTGCTCGTGACAGCTCACACGTGACCTGTGGCGAGCCCTGGCTACGCATTTGCTCTTCGAGGCGCCTTGACAGGAGGAGTGCTACTCTTCACCCCGTGGTACAGATGAGGACACTGAGGTGCAGGGTGGACCCTAGCACACAGTGGGGCCAGGATGTGTACCCAGTCAGGCTGATTCCGCAACTGGAGAGCTCTCTAACTCCTCCCTCCTTTGGCATCAACACCTTTTGGCCCATCCCACTGTCAGATGTGTTTATTTCAAGATCGAATCCTCTCACTGAAGCAGTTAGGAACAAAATGATCTAATGTCTGAGATTTGTTTGCAAATATTTAAGTAGGGGCAGAAATGAAACAAATTGTCATGCCAAAAACTGTAGAAGCTGAGTGATAGATACGTGGATCCATGATGCCATTCTCTACTTTAGTATATGTTTGAAATTTTTCGTCGTAATAAGGCTTCTTAAAAAACTTAATCACAACATTAAACTAACAAGTTCTAAAGGGTTTTAGGAACTTATTTCTTTGTTATGTTCTCAAAATAATAGGCAAATAATTGGCCTTTCTTACAACCTTTATTTTTTAGTAAGTTACTGCTACTCAATAGTGCTCTTACTGTTTTAAAATAAAGAACAACATTTATGTTCACAGTTCCATGTTTCTATATTTTATAATGTACAAAAATTGTTTGGTGAGAAGGCTTGTATGAAATCTTTGCACCCAATTACATTTAGTGTAATCTGATTTTGTTTTTATAGGAGCCAAGCAATAAAAGAGTTCGACCTCTAGCTCGGGTCACATCCTTGGCCAATTTAATCTCTCCTGTAAGAAATGGAGCAGTCAGACGTTTTGGTCAAACAATACAGGTAAAAAATCATGGAGGAAGAGTAATGTAAGTCAGGGGACTTGCTATAGAAACCTAGAATTTGTCATTTTCTTTAAGCTGTGCAAACACGTTTGCACTATTATAAACATAAGTTTTCTTTTTGGAATATGCTAGTAAGGAATATTTTTTTACCAGAACAAATGTTTGTATAATCTCATTATAGTAATTTGCATCTTATATCAATAGGTAGCCTTGGCTAGTTTTTATTCCCAAAAAGTAATTTTGGCTGACAAGTATTTTAGAACGATAGGTTAAAACTCTACATTGAGAAATTCTCAGGATTTTATTTTCAATTTGTCTTTTTTCACTTGAAAGACGAAAAGAGAACTGTTTCCTCCAAATTTTATTTTCTCTTTTGTTCACCTTTTTTAAAGTCATTTGCCCTTCGTGGTGACCACAGATCCCCGGCCTCTGTCCAGAAGTCATTTAGCAGGTCGACAGTCCCAACACCTGCCAAAAGAAGGAGCAGTGTGCTATGGTCGGAGATGCTGGACACCAGCACGAAGGAGTCTCTAACCACCAGGGAAATCAAACGGCAGGAGGTATGCTGGCCCTCAGCCCAAGGCCATCTTCATGGCTCTGTACTACAAAAAGACCCATTTTTAAACATTTGTTTTGCCAGAAGAAAGCACACTGATGCCTATGGGCAGAATTAACTTGCACTTTGTATTTGAGCAACAATTCAAAGCACACGGTGAGCAGCACTTTGTGATGGTTGGTAGTCTTCAAAGTAAACAACTCTGGTGGAGTAAAATTATAAAACATATGGCAACCTCTTATTTGAGATTCCATTCTGAGCTGCTGTTCAAAACATCAGTTAAATAATGTTAATATCAATTGTATATAATTTTCTTTCTCAAAGGAAGGGATGACCTCTGATGTTTGCTGGATATTTTTTAGGCAATATATGAAATGTCCCGGGGTGAACAAGATTTAATTGAAGATCTCAAGCTTGCAAGAAAGGTCAGTAAATAACTTCTTATTAGATGCACTCGTTTTTAAAAATTATATTTTACAAATTCTAAAGGATAGTTTTCTTAATGTTTAGAAGTAGAACAATAGAAAATATACTGGTGAATGCATTTTTTAGATGTGGTCTAGACATATCTCTTCACATATGATTACTAGTAAGAGATTTATTTGGGGATTAATTCATACTTTCTTTTATGTGTAGCAAGCAGAGTCCACGCTAGCTTTTATATAATTAGTCCTGTTTGCATCCAAATATAGAGCTCTTGTGTTTGCTGTGCTCGATCTCTTGTGTGACACATTCCTCTCCTCTGACAGGCCTACCATGACCCCATGTTAAAGTTGTCCATCATGTCGGAAGAGGAACTCACACACATATTTGGTGATCTGGACTCATACATACCTCTGCACGAAGGTTAGAGATGCTACTTGATTTCTTTGTGTCTCCACAGCAGAAGCACAAGTCATTTTAAATCTAAATTTCGAACGTAGTACAGACCTGTTTCTTAAATAAACCTATCGTTGCTCTTTCTACTTTTTTATCATGTCAGATTTACTGGCAAGAATAGCAGAAGCAACCAAGCCTGATGGAACAGTGGAGCAGATCGGCCACATTCTTGTGAACTGGGTACGTAGGGAGTTGTTGGCCTCGGATACAGTTTGTTATAGACAGCCATGTTGTAATTTCGGATGGATGCCAGAGCAGTTGTATCCCATAATTGCATTCTACAAACAAATAAGGCATTAAAACCAAACAGATGGACAGTAATAAGTTACAGTCTGTTTTTACTTTATTAATGGTATAGTTTCATTTGTGTGACAAATATGTTTCTGCCAGGACAGAATGTCCACAGTATATGAAATTAGCCATCTGTCGCATTCTTTCCCTCATGTCTGAGCACCCATCCAATGCTGGGCGTCATTTGAGGAGTGAGAGCATAGCCGAGCATACAGTCTCAGGACTGGGGGTGAATGTGACAGGATGCTCAGGTGTCCTGGGATCCCAGGCAGAGTGCTAGCATCTCTGTGGTGGGAGGACGTTGAAGTCATGAGTCTTCCGCTGGATATAGCCAAGTTAGGAAGATTTGAAGAGTATTCTGAGGTTTCCCTGGAATACTAGTCTGCCGCCATCATTATCCACAGGAAGATGTCCAGAGCATGTTAAAACTCTCAAAAATAGCTGTATGTTTTGTGTTTCCTGTTCACAGGCTCGTTGATGCGCTCAGCTGTAACAAGAGTGCATCATGCTTTTCTCTTATTGCTCTTTAGTTACCAGGCTTGAACGCCTACAAAGGCTATTGCAGTAACCAGCTGGCAGCCAAGGCGCTTCTTGATCAAAAGAAACAGGATCCAAGAGTCCAGGACTTCCTCCAACGATGTCTGGAGTCTCCCTTCAGTCGAAAACTAGATCTTTGGAGCTTCCTAGATATTCCTCGTAGTCGCCTGGTGAAATACCCTTTACTGCTCAGAGAAATTATCAGGCACACTCCAAATGACCACCCTGATGTTCAGCTTCTGGAGGATGCTGTAAGTGGTTCAGTAACTGACTCTTGCTTTCCAGAAAGTTCTAAAATGATACCCTCCAATCTTGTGTATTGAAAATTTGCCCATAGTGAGGTGTTTTGATGCTTTAAGTACCCAGTGCATCTGAACACAGTGCACCAAGCAGTAAGGAGGTGTGCCTTGGACAAATCACCCAGTTTGCCTGGGACCATTTCTTCATCTGTCAGATGAGGAAGGACTCTGACAGATTAACTGATTTCTAGAGTCCCTCCAAGCTTTAAAATTCTTCCACTGCCTGTGACATTTTTGCCCTGTGGGAAGCAGATTGAGTTAATATGCTGAAGTTGTTCCTTCAATGTTTTGATGGTTTTCAGATACTGATAATTCAAGGAGTCCTCTCTGATATCAACTTGAAGAAAGGGGAGTCCGAGTGCCAGTATTACATCGACAAGCTGGAGTACCTGGATGAAAAGCAGAGAGACCCGAGAATCGAAGCGAGCAGGGCACTGCTCTGCCACGGGGAGCTGCGGAACAAGAGTGGACACGTACGTGCGGGGGCGTGGCTTCCCCTTCCCACCGGGGTCCCTTTTGCACTCAGAGGACGAAGCGGGTGTGTGAGAGTAGCCTTGTGATGTGCTGGAAGAAGGTGACTGAGCTTTATTTCATGATAACCAGCGTGGACTTCTGGAGCTACAGAATCAGTACTAGGGCTCACGTGTCTCAGGGGAGAATCAGCAATACTTGATGTTTTAGTATTGAAGCACAAATCAACTTGTCTGACTAGGGGTTCCTTTCCAAGTACTCTGCTAGTTCCATAATGCTTAGTTCAGAAGTGTATCCTTCAAAACATTTTTGAAGCATTTACTTTTTAGTTATGGAAGGAGTTTTTAGCACTGCTCAATAAATTTCTGAAGCAAATTGGAATCAAATTTATCTTTTGTGTTTAAAATGCTAATTACGAAGTTACCTGCTAGAACTAAGTACAATCATGAAATGGCATTTTTCTTTCATTATGTGCTTTTCAGAAACCCAATGTATAAGTTGGGTTTTTGTTTTGTTTAAGAAAAAGTTGAAATCTAACATCTCTGATTTTCCTCATGAGGCCTAGGCCTAATTGTTCTACAAAGGCTTAAATCTGTGTGGGACAAAATGGAACCATTTTGAATTTTTTAAATCCCTAGTTTGTTAAAAAAAAAAAAAAAGCTATGGCATACAATACTGGTGTCTCAAGTCATGTTACTACTGATAGTCAGGTCTTTGTGATGCACGGCTTTACTGAATCTGTTATTACACACCAATAAAAAGTTTTATGAAATCTAAGACTAGAAAAACTTCCCAAGTAGAACATGCACAGCCTTGAGATGACCATCTTGATGAGGACCTTTGTAAGGGAGATCTTAGAAAACAAACTTTACCAAGTTAATAATGTCCAATCAAGTTATATTAACAATATATTTCTGCCACTTAAAATCGCGGAGTTCCATAGTTACAGAGCATTTGTTTTCTGCTTTTTCAGAAACTTTATGTTTTCCTGTTTCAAGACATCTTGGTTCTGACTCGGCCTGTCACTCGGAATGAGCGGCATTCTTACCAGGTTTACCGGCAGCCAATCCCAGTGCAAGAGCTGGTCTTAGAAGACCTCCAGGATGGAGATGTGCGGATGGGGGGGTCCTTTCGAGGGGCTTTCAGTAACTCAGATAAAGGTAAACTACAACTTCGATAAACGTAAAATCTAAGAAGTAATAGGACTTAATTTAACGTGCTCACCTAATTGACTGTGTGTTACGCCCATGCTAGCACCCATGCTAAGACTGCAGGACTGCTTTCTCTAGGACTATCTTATTAAGTCTGATTTTCTTTTTCAATTGCGATTTTTCCAGCTAAAAATATCTTCAGAGTTCGCTTCCAAGACCCCTGTCCAGGCCAGTCTCACACTCTGCAAGCCAATGACGTGTTCCACAAGCAGCAGTGGTTCAACTGTATCCGAGCCGCCGTAGCCCCTTTCCAGCAGGCGGCCAGTCCGCCGGAGCTCCAGGGCCTGCCAGAGCTGCATGAAGAGTGTGAGGAGAACAGCCCCTCTGCCGGGAACCTCCACACCCAGAGGAGGGTGTCCACGGTCTCCAGTACCCCTCAGGGGGAAGTGGATGAGAACGCCTACGAGTGTGGCTCCAGGGTGCGGGTAGCAGAGGATGGCAGGAGAGGAAAGGCGCTCCAGGCACAGCCCGGCATCCGGAGAGTAAGGGACAAAGCCCAGGCCAGTGGCAAGCGGAAAGAGACCTTGGTGTAGAGGAGGCGCTGTGTGCCACATGGTGGAGAGACTGTTTATTTATAAATGTGTACAGTTTTTTCTCGTAATGTGAGCATGGGAGCACCGTAGGTTACATTATGCCAGTTGTAACATTTTCATTGTTTTTGGTTGTTCTTTTTCTTTTTTTTTAATGGCAGCTAAAGATACTCAGATTATTGTTAAATTGCAGTCTTTTTTAAAGATATTTTCTTGGATCATTTAGAATATGCAAGCCTGGTATTTTTAATCAAATGAAATATTTACAAAATGGGTTTTCTTCTAATTCTGGATTCATCATGACCTTCTAATATCTACCAACTGATATTTACAGTATTCACCGTCATTTAAAATTTGCAAATTCTGGAGTTCTACCAGTTTCCTTGATAAATCTTGTAAGCAGAATTTGACATTTTCACATTGGCACCCAAAATTGACATGGAATAATGTATGTTTGGAGTATTTCAAATTTGCATGGAAACATAACTTCCTTGGAAAACAAACCATAAGCTTTTGTAGGTTTTACATTTTATCAACTGGAATGATTTATATAGTTTTTCACTGCACATTCCTCATTTTTCATTCATTTAACCTGCCGATTATTTAATTTTTTTTATTGTAAAGTAGTTTTTAGTATTTGCTTTTATTTTTTTACTTTGATGCCTTTTCAAAGTGGCATGTCTTTATTTTTCTTCCTGATTAAAAATGTGTGTGTATGTGTGTGTATATATATATACATATATATTTTTTAATCATATTAACTTTACCATGTAAAACCAAGCCATACTGTTTTTGAGCCAATTAAGACAATTACAGTTTTTAAAGTGTAGCATTTCAGGGTAAAGACACATGAAATGAGTCATTCTCAACTACCATAAGAAAACAACTTCAAGGGTTTTGTTGAAAGTTTTAGTGTCGACTGAGAAGCAGAGGGAAGGCGATTGGTAATAAGTGAAAAAAAGGGGGGAAGAGAGTAGTTTTGTCTTCAAGTAAAATGTCTGGTTGTGCCAGAGCATGAAAGGAGATAGAAGCTTGAGGGTGTGTAGTAAGTTGTAGAAGGTTCGAGGGGACGTGGACTTTATTTGCCTTGGTTTACAAAACCTGCAGATACTGAGTTTGAAAAGAAACAGTGAAATGTGTTGAGAAGTGGGCCACATTAGATCAATTTCGGTGGGTTTATTCATAAGATGGAAAAAAGACTGGTGAATCTTTTTCTGCGAAATATTTCTGTTACAGTGGGTCATAGGCTTCAAAAGGGGGATGGGAGAAGGACCCTTTGTCATGGCAGGTTTACAATGGTGATCAGTTCAAGTCGGCGTCAACTGTTATGTGAAATATATTTGGCCAGTGGAAATGAAGATTGGAAAAGACTGTAAATAGATCAACCAAATGATTTCTCTGTATAAATGAATGATACCATTAAAAAAAAAAAAAAGCACACACATAATCACCCTAAAGGTTTCTTGCCTGGTGGATATTTTGGGGGCATTTGCCAGAATATGCTGATGTCAAAGGAGGTAATGGCAAGCCTCACAAAAGTTTCTAAAAATTATAAATAGTTAAGCCTTTGACAGTCATTGATGAGTAAGAGAGAGGTTCAACCAGGTCAAGTCTTGTGAGTCTTAGGAAATCTTTTACGAGCAATGTCATCAGAAGTAGGAATTGTATGTAGTGAAGACGTGGAACATCTGGCCACTTTCTGGTTGCGACAGTTAAGCTAGTGGCAAAGCATCCTCATTTAATTATTTCAGATTTTAGTTTCAGTATCTCAGGTTCCTAACTTCGGAAATTCAGAAGCGCATATGACACCAAGGAAGCACCAGAAAGCAAAATTTCTAATCATTTCTAGGGGTGTTCTACAGAATATAAGACATTACAGAAGCAAGTTGTAGTTCAGCTGTTGTTAAGGGAAGGTTGTTTTATTTAAAATTTTTTCTTCCTTTGATTCCCTCAAGGAAAAAAGTAGGATCCAGAAACTGGGTAAATCTATGCAGTGAATATTCTTCAGAAATAACATCCGTGTCTGAGAGCATTTAGTGATCTAGCCCAGGAATTCTCAAACCTGTTTGGGCATCACAGTCACCAGGGCTGCTTTCAAAGGCGGGGGCTGGACCTTGCCTCCTAGCCCCCACACTTGCACAGCACTTCCCTGAATCCAGATCTGGGGTGAGGGCAGTGGGGTGGAGGGCTGACCACGGATAGCTGAAACACTCCCTCCTTGTAGATCGGATGCAGTGGATTCCTCGGTTGGTGTTCAGTAATCAGTAATTTGCCAGCCCCCTTATGTCAATGCAACGTGGTAAGTCTTAGCATGTGTCCATTCTCTTCCCAGTTTGCCTTAACCTGTTCAGGGTTAGAGCTAAAGAGAGTCTAATCTCCCTTCTTTTTTACCTCCTCCTAATGGGTATGCTGACATGTTTTCAGCAAAGGATAGTCTCTGCCCAGAAGGTCTTCTTAATCTCAGAGCTCCATCTGGGAAACCAGGTCATCTGGCTAGCCATCAAAGGATAACAGCCAAATCACCTTGGGGCCTATCTATTGGGAAACATCTCCTTAACCGAAGGTATTCAGCCGCCTTTGTGCTAGCTGGGTCGACCTTGTGTTCTGTGCTCTGAATATGCAGCGCTAGCCTGATGTGCTGGTTTGTTTCCAGTATGTCCAGCTGTAATGCCCTTAATTTTCCAAGCGCCAGAAAATACCTAGTTAAGGCTGTCATCTGTGAAGCTTGACAGACCCAAAACAGCCCCGTCCTTTTGGTTTGTGTTCATTATGCTCCTCGGCTGAAACTGCTTCCTGTCCCTAAGATGAAACAGGTTGGTAAGAAGTATGTCCGTTACGTTTAGACATCCTAGGGATTCCAAGAGAACATCTACAGAAGGGTAGTACCCCTTTGTCCATGGAATCTAATTCCCGTGGGAGGAATGCCCTAGCAAATGAATCTCCCTAAATCCAGAGGAGTTTCGATTTTTTCACATATCTGAGCCATCCCAGAACCAACCTCAGACTGCGGCCTCTCCTGGAGAGACAGTGCGCAAGGCCGCTGGTGCTTGCACTTCTTCAGAACCTGAGTATTTAAGATTCTCATAAAAGCTATGGACTGTGTGCCCAGGAAGGTGAGTGTATCCACATCCACAGGACCACAGAGCTGCAGGGATGCTCCCCAACCCCCCATGGACTCCACATGGAGATTTGCTCGTCTGTCCCACCCGGGACTCAAGGGCATCTGCAAGAGATCATTCCTGTGGGTCCTCGGTGTACCCACATCACACTTGTTTTATCAACAACAGTTGAGACCGGGGCACAGCAGCTCAGCCTGTTTCCCAGCACTTTGGGAGGCCGAGACAAGGGGATTGCCGGAGCCCACAGATTCGAGACCAGCCTGGGCAACTTGGTGAATCCTCATCTCTACAGCAAAAAAGAAAAATTAGCCAGGCATGGTAACACACGCCTGTAGTTCTAGCTACTTGGAAGGCTAAGGCGGAAGGATCGCTGGAGCCCCGCAGGTCGACACTGGGGTGGCCATGAGCGTGCCACTGCATTCCAGCCTGGGCAACAGAGTGAGACTCCAACTGAAAAAAAAAAAAAAAAGAATAGTTGAAAACTTTCATCTTCCACACAGTTCTAGCTGGTCTTCTAAGTCACACTGGTGACACATGCAACTGTTCTGACTATAACCGGGATAATAGAAACCTGTCAAGGAAGTTCTTTGTAAAGTACTTTCGGTTTGGTACCACATAGTCCTAGCTTCAGAATACTTCCCCCTTCTAAACCATTTTGCTCCAGAAATGTCCCTCTCTGCTTTCCCAGATGAGCTACTCGTGAGATGAGTTCAACCAAGTGTCTCCTCAGCATGAAATGATGCTATCCAGTAACTCAGTGCACAGGTGTCCCGTGAGGAATGGGATAGTGGTTTAAAAGTACTTGAGACAATAAGTGCATAGATGAGGATAATAACTGCAGTGGATTGAAATACATCAAGTTGTCAAATCTGTGACTACATAATGATTCTTTAAAAATTGCAGTCCCCCTTGGAGTATCCCAGGGAATCCATGCGTCGCTTTGAAAATTAGTAGACAAAAAGAATCTTACACTTTCCTCTACAGTCTGCCCCTCAGGGTAACCAAGTAGCTAATGAAGGGAACCATCTCTGTACAGTACTAACCTGGCTCGTCAATGAAGAAATGGGAGAACCCTCATCCTGTAACCCCAGTGGGTTGATGGGTCATGAAAAAAGACAGGACGGGCACTGCTGCTGCTGAGGGGCGTGCATCCCACCCAAGCAGTCCTGCCAGGAAGGTCACACTGAATCTGATCTGGAGACCAGTGACAGTTTCCTCAACAAACAGAAACTGGAAAAAAGAGATGGAAGGGGCTCTTTGACTTTAGAGACGTATCAAACAGTTGCAATGCATTTGGGACTAAGTCAAGCATTTAAAATCAAGAAAATATTGAGCACTGAGTGTATATTTTATTTATTTTCTTTTCTGGAGACAAGGCCTCATTATGTTGCCCAGGCTGGTCTCCAACTCCTGAGCTCAAGCGATCCTCCCACCTCGGCCTCCCAAAGTGCTGGGATTACAGGCGTGGGCCACTGTGCCTGGCCAAGTGTATTATTTAAGGTCAAGCATTACTGTTACATTTTTGTGTTTTACTATGGTAGTATGATTAGGGTCCTAGAGGCATTCACTGAAATATTTTTTGGATAAAGTTGAATGGTGTTGAGATTTTCTTCAAAATTATGGGGCAGGAGAATAGCGAGACAAAAATAAAATTGGCCACAAATTATGAATCGCTGAAGCTTGACGGGGCGTGGTGGCTCACGCCAGTAATCCCAGCACTTTGGGAGGCTGAGACAGGAGAATCGCTTGAGCCCAGGAGTTTGAGACCAGACTGGGAAACACAGCAAGACCTTGTCTCTGCAAAACAAACTAGCCAGGCATGAAGGTGCGCACCTGTAGTCCCAGCTACTAGGAAGGCTGAGGCGGAAGGATTGCCTGAGTCTCGGAAGTCAAGTCTGAAGTGAACTGTGATCATGAGCTACGGGGAATGGATTGACGAGTTGAGAGAGGAGTCTGGGGGCTCAGCAGGGTGTCAGAGTGAGACGCTGACTCAAAAAGAAGTTGCCGAAACTGGGTGAGAAATACAGGGAATTCATTATACTCTTTACGTGTTTTTTTGCTCGTTTTGTTTTTAGAGACAAGGTCCTGCTTTGTCCTCCACCCTGGGGAGCAGTGTGTACAATCATAGCTTACTGCAGCCACAAACGCCTGGGCTCAAGAGATCCTCCTGCCTCAGCATTTCGAGTAGTTGGGACTACAGGCCTGTGCCACCACACTGGCCGGAAATTCTCTTTATTTTTCTATTTTAAAGATGTGGGGTACAATTCAGAGTTGGCTATGCAAATGTTCATTATGCAGGTACCCTTGTGGCCTGAAAAAGTGAAAATGAAAAGCCTGGCATGGTGGCGCCCAACAGCGGTCCCAGCTACTTGGGAGGCTGAGGCAGGAGGATCTCTTAAGACCAGGAGTTTGAGGCTGCAGTGAGCTCTGATTGTGCCTGTGAATACCCATGGCACTCCAGCCTGGACAATGTAGAACTATCTCTTAAGAAAAGAAAAAGAGAAGAAGAATTCATGGAGTTCTTGGTATGTAGTATGCTCCCAGCTCTCCAGCCTCTTCCCTCCCTCCAAGCCACCAGCCTTGCATTTCAAAATGCTGCATTTGCTATCCACCATCTTACCCAGAAACGCAGACCCTCTGCCTGAATTCCGCCCTCGCCATCCTCTCCCTGACCACTTGGCTGTTGTGTTAGGCTAGTCTGAATGCTGTTTAATTAACGGTTTAATTATTCTTTAATTCGCAAAATGCTGTTTGAATGACAGTCCTCTTCCTCCCTCTCCTCGCCTTCCTGTCTCTCTCCCTCTGCCGTCATCTGTCTCCTCTGCCTACACCTTGGGACTGAGGCAAAGAGAAAGCTCAGATGGAGTTCCAGGTCGCCAGGAGACAACTCCAATCGGCCAACCCTAGGATTTCCACCCAGGGCCAGTTCGCTAGCTGCGTTTCTGGCTTCTGAGAAAGGAGATGGCGTAACGACATCTGGTCCTGTTTGTGCTGTGGAGTAGGCTTTGCTGGATTCAGGGAAATCTGGTGATCTCCCGCAGAATCCAGATTTCCTAACCGACGCTTCTGGCGGCAGGTGGGAGGATGTTCGTTTCCCTCTTTCATGGAGCAGGACAAACCGGACAGATCTCTCGCATAAAAGTCACACAGATTATCTAGTCTGATCCCCTCTTAACCAGTTGAGGAATCTGAAATCTACAAACATAAGCGACTTGCCCATGGTGGGCTTGTGGCAAAGCTAGGAGTAAACGCATCTGCGCTCCTCCTGATGTCTGTCCCCCTTCCCAACCAAACCCGTCCCTCCAGGCACAGAAGTCCCCACTTCCGCCCAGCCTGCCCTCCCCCTGCCCTGGGGGTTGGCGCCTCCGGTTGAGAGGTGTCATCCCCACCCCACTCCGTCTTGTCCCAAACGGAGAGTCTTCGCCAGGCTGCGCTCCAGACGCCCTCCCCAGCCCCAAACGCCTCTCCCCATCCTTTAATAAATCCTCCACACAGCGGCCAAATAAGCTCTCTAAAGCAAAAATTAGATCATGATAAAAATGTCAATTCAGTAAACTGTTAGAGCGTTAAAAGCAATTTTTTCTGATGCTAAAAATTACACATTTTCATGATGGAAAATTCAGGAAAGTTTAAAAAAAGAAATGACCTCAACATAATGAGAAGACAAGCCACAGATGAGGAGAAAATATTTGCAAAAGATATACCTGAGGCTGGGCTCAGTGACTCGGTCTGTCATCCCAGCACTTTGGGAGACCGAGGCGAGTGGATGGCCCGAGCCCGCGGGTAATTAGCTGGGTGTGGTGGTTGCATGCCTGTAGTGCCGGCTACTTGGAAGGCTGAGGCGGAAGGATTGCTGGAGCCCACTGCACTCCAGCCTGGGTGACGGAGTGAGACTCCGACTCAAAAAAAAAAATGTTATACCTGACAAAGGACTGTTATCCAAAATCCACAGAGAACTCTTAAAACTCAACAACAAGAAAACAAAACGACTCAATGAAAAAATGGGCGAATGACCTGAACAGACACCTCCCTAGAGAAGATGCCCCGATGGAAATAAATGAATGGAAAGATATTTCACATCACGTGGCATTAGAGAAACGCAAATCAAAACGACAGTGAGATAATGACCACACACCTGTCGGAACATCAGATTTCAGAACACAGGCAACATCACATGCTGGTGAGGGGGTGGCTGGGTGGGAACCCCCACTCGTCGCTGGCGGAAATGCAGGGTGGTGCGGCCACTTTGGGAAGTCGGTTTGGTGATTTCTTACAAAACTCAGCACACTCTTGCCATACAATCCAGCCGTTGTGCTCCTTCGTATTTGCCCCAATGAACTGAGCCCATGTATCCACAGGGAAGCCTGCACACAGGCGTTCGTGGCATCTTTCTTCATCATTGCCCAGACTTGGAAGCAAGCAAGATGTCTCTCGGAGGGTCCTGGGGTCTGAGTGTGGCCCCCAAAATTCATATGTTGAAACTTAATGGCCAGTGTGATCACATTAAGAGGCAGGGCCTTCAGAGGGGACAAAGGCCCTTGGAAAAGAGTGAGTCAACTCCCTTCCATCCGTTCTGCGACATAAAGACGCAGCCTCCGTCTCCTCCAGAGGACACAGCAAGGTGCCATCTTGGAAGCAGAGACCAGCCCTCTTTGGACACTGGATCTTCCAGCACCGTGACTTTGGACTTTCTGGCCTCCAGAACTCTGACAAATCATCTTCTGTTCTTTGTAAATTACCCAGTTGCCGATATTTTGTTATAGCAGCACAAACAGACTAAAACAGAGGTAAATGGATACAAACATTTTGAGACATCCAGATAATGGATTATTCAGCACGAAACAAAAATGAGCTTTCAAGCCACAGAAAGACTTATCACTAAGTGAAAGAAGCCAGTCTGAAAAGTCTGTGTCCTGTGTGCTTTCCAACTGTATGACATTCCAGAAAAGGCAAAACCACGGAGACAGTGCAACCATCGGCAGTCACCAGAGGTTGGGAGGGAGCATGAGTAGGTGAATCACAGGGGATTTTTTTTTTGTTTTTGAGTTGGAGTCTTACTCCACTGTCTAGGCTAGAGTGCAGTGGTAAGTTCACAGTCACCCCAGTGTTGCCCTGCTGGGCTCCGGCAATCCTTCGGCCTCAGCCCTCCAAGTAGCTGGAACTACAGACACATGCCACCACACCCAGCTAGTTTTTGCAATTTATTGTACAGACAAGATCAAGTTGCCCAGATTGGTCTCGAACCTCCTGGACTCAGGCAATCCTCTCGCCTCAGCCTCCCAAAGTGGTGGGATTATAGATTGAGCCATCGAGCCCGGCCCACAGGGGTTTTTTAGAGCAGCAAAACTTAGGCCAGGCGCAGTGGCTCAAGCCTGTAATCCCAGCACTCTGGGAGGCAAAGATGAGACGATTGCCTGAGCCCAGGGGTTCCAGACCAGTCCGGGCAACTTGGCAAGACTGCGTCTCTTCTATAAATAAAAAAAAAAAAAAAGCCAGGTGTGGTAGTGCGCACCTGTCGTTTCAGCTACTTGGAGGCTGACCTGGAAGGATAGCCCGAGCTCAGCAGATTGAGGCTGCAGTGGCCATGGGCATACACTGCACTCTAGCCTGGGTGACAGAGTGAGACTCCGACTCAAAAAAAAGACCAAAAAAAAGCATTCCTCTGCCTGATACTGTAATAATGGTGAATAGCGTCATCATACGTGTCCAAACCCATAGAATGTCCAACGCCAGGAGTGAGCTCTCATGTGAACTAGGGACTCTGGGTGACAATGACATGTCAGCGTAGGAACTGTAACAAATGTAACTTCTGGTGGGGATGTTGGTGGGAAAACGGTGTGTGTTGGGGACAGAAGATATATCTGTAGCTGTACTTACCACTAGATTTAGCTGTGAATGTAAAACTCTAAAACATAGTCTATTTTGTGAAAGTTTTTAAAAAGAAATTACCCAGACCCAGAAAAACACGTGGCATTAATATACTGCCTTCAAGTCATGTCTGTACGGACCAAAACCAGGATAACACTGTACAGATTCTGCAAACGCTGAGGCGAAATGCTTCGCTAAGTGGCCCCAGCCTCCCCACCTGGCGGTCTGGGCCGCAGCCCCTCCCCCTCAGACCACAGCCCCTGAGGGACATTCTCCGGGCTCAGCCTGTCATCCCAGCACCTGGGGAGGCCGAGGTGAGTGGATTGCCCGAGTCCGCGGGTTCAAGATTAGCTGGGTGTGGTGGCACGTGCCTGTAGTTCCAGCTACTTGGAAGGCCGAGGCGGAAGGATCGCCAGAGCCCAGCAGGTCGACGCTGGGGTGGCTGTGAGTGTGCCACTGCCCTCTAGCCTGGGCGACAAAGTAAGACTCCGACTCAAAAAAAAAAAAAACAGAGGGATCAGATGCCTGGGGTCTGACCCCGGGCCCGGCCGGCCTGCGCAGAGAGCAGCCTACACCTCCAATCTCACAGTCAGGACTCAAGGCCGACCGGCCACGGGGCATGGAAGTGGGGGACACCCTTCAAAGGGAGGGAAAAACAATTGAGGCAGGCCTGGGGACCAGGGGTTCTGAAGTTCCAGTCTTAGCAGCAACACCCCAGTCTGGGTGAGGAGGGGAGGTAAGCCAGGTCCAAGCCCAGGGAGTCAGCGAGTGTCACGAGCCTCTGCTCCCGCTGGCCTGGAGGGGACAGGCCCCGGGACAGATTCACCTCGTCTGTGTCTCCCCTTCTCCCTCC
>NW_007010984.1:38529-50065 GCF_000164805.1 Carlito syrichta | reverse complement strand
TCTCTCTCTCCCCCGCAGGCCCTGCTCTCCGCAGTTTCACCAACTGTCAGCTGAACGTGACCTGAGACGTTGGCATCAGGCCTCCTCCTTCCTGAAAACGGCAGCAGGGCTGGAGCATCATCTGTCATCCGACCGCACTCACCTCTGCCCGCTGCAAGCACAGGCCCTGCCCATCCCCACCCCGTGCAGGGCTTGCAGGGCCTCACCATCTCGGATGATGTCCAGGTGTGAGCTCAGCCCTGGGCTCCCCGGCTACGGTGGGGGGAAAGCGGGGAACCGGCCAGGAGGGACTGGGGGCAGGGTGGGGCAGGGGCGGCAGAGGGGCCCAGGGCGCCCAGGACGACTTGGATCAGGGGAATAAGATGTCGCTGGTGAAGCTGACGTGGCCTGCACCCTCTCCTCTTTTCGTCACGCTGCAGGCGCTTGTGTGACGTGCCTCTCTGTGCACGGCCGGGGCAATCTGCAGAAAGTCTCTGCCTCCCAGGAATACCTCATCCAAGACAGGCGGCAACGAAGCAGACGGACCACAGGGCCAGCCTAGCACCAACTGCACGTGCAGACAAATAGATGGTGTGTGACTTTTGCATGGCCTCCAAGGCGTGTGGGTGTGCATTCCGAGGCTGTCAGACGAGGCTGACGCTCAGAGCAGCCTTTGAACGCTCCAGCTCGGGCAGGCCTGTGCGTCCTGCCCCATCCCAGCGAGGAGGGGTGCATGATTTCAAAACAAAGGAAAATGCCACGCTGGCCTGTAAATACACTCACACACACCCCTTCTGAGGGCACGGGGGAGGGTCCCCAAAGCTGGGAAGTCGTGTTTGCCTCCAGCAAAGGAGCATGACACAATCCTTTCCACAGTGGAAACTGTTTCTGCATTCCCCGCTGGCCCCCCATGTTAGCCGGGCCCTCCAGGGCTGGATCTCCAGAGCTTTCTAATGAGCTCCCGGGTTGCGGTAACAAGCAAGTAGGCTTAACAGGACTCTTTCAAAGGAGGAGCGTGAGGTCAGAATCCCAGCAGGACCTCCAAAGGCTTAGGTTAGACCCAGCGGGGGACTGCAAGCCGGTGTCACGCGTGAGGTGCAAAGAACTGCACAAAAGTTAGGTTGGAAAATATAGTTTATTTAGAAAGTGAATTGGAGAGAGAAAGAGAGAGAGGAGATTCGCCTTCACAAGGTAGGGGAGAGGGCCAAAGCCAGGAAACATGGTGGCCAGAACTCAAAGAGCCATGTGACCAGACCAGAGTTCAGCAAAGCAGTGACTGATCACTGCTGAAGGCTGAATGCTTTTAAACCTTCCCTTTGATGGGGGCCGGTCATTAAGGTGATTGGGTGGTGGTCTGCTTATGTCATCACGAAGGGGACAGGTAAGCACAGGTACTGGGGTCAGGGGTGGACAGTAGGCATAAGGGTGGGTCAGTCTCATGACTGTTGCCACGTTGTTGGGGCCTGTGTCATGAAGGTCACGATGGGCTGATTAGGTTAACTCATTTCTCATGCAAATACTTGGAACAGAAAAGCTATGAGTACGATACAAGCTGGGGGGTTGTAAAAACAAGTTTCTTTTCTTTTTTTTTTTTTTTTGAGCTGGAGTCTCACTCTGTCGCCCAGACTGAAGTGCAGTGGCACACTCCTAGCCGCCGCAGCCTTGCCCTGCTGGGCTCAAGCGATCCTTCCGCCTCAGCCTTCCAAGTAGCCGGAACTATAGGTGCACACTACCACGCCTGGCTGATTTTTTATTTATCGTAGAAACAAGGTCTCGCCAAGTTGCCCGGGATGGTCTCGAACCCGTGGGCTCAGGCAATCCACTCACCTCGGCCTCCCAAAGTGTGGGATGATAGGCTGAGCCACCGAGCCCGGCCCAAAAAACAATTTTCAATAGCTACCTCTGAGAAATGATTCTGTCTTTGGCTGGTGATTAGAGGATAAATTAAAGTGAACTGCTAAAAAAAACATGACAGAGCTAGGCAGTGTCAAAATGACTGCTCTTTAGCTCACGATTATTCCATTAAATAATTCCATTTTGGCACTACCCTTCCAAGGAGAAACTTGGTGTGGGTTTTGGAAGGTTCTGGAATCAGAGCACAGTGGGGAAAGGGTGCCCCAGCTCCAGCAACACCCAGCCCCTTGTGTCTCCTAAGAAGCCAGACTGCTCACTCTGCTCTTCCTCCTGGGGAGATGGTCCTCCTTCCTGGAGAGACAGTCCTCCTTCCTGAAGGGATGGCCCTTCTTCCTGGGGCGATGGTCTTTCTTCTTGAAGAGATGATCCTCCTTCCTGGAGAGACAGTCCTCCCTTGCCCACCGCTCCCTCTGCATGGCGACCCTCTCGCTCCTCAACACCCAGCCCAGCCCCCCCTTTCCGAGGCCGCCTCCCTTGAGTCCCCGTAGAGTCCATCCCTTCACACGGGGTCCCGCCCCTACCCAGGTCTCCATGGCTGTCCCCTCCCCCAACCCGAACACTCCCAGGTTGAGTGCGGCCCTCCCTACTCATCTACACTGGGTTGGTCTCTGCATTCCCCCAACCTGCGACTGCGCCTGACACAGTCGTGTTTGTTGATGGCCACACAGGCTGGATGACTTCAGCGCTGTGTGAGCCGGGGTCCACACCAGAGCTATTCTGGCCCGGGGGGCCTGTGGGAGCCAGTATTCAAGGAGGTCCCTTCCTGAAATTTCCTGAAATCTCACCCCCTGAGACCCACACCCTTCCCACAATGTGTCAGGGCCGATACCCTGAAACAAGGCCAGGGACCAAAGGCAGCAGCAGTATTTAAGGGTGACTTTTCTTTTCTGATACAAGGTCTCACTCTGTCATCCAGGCTGGAATGCAGTGGCATGCTTATAGCTCGCTGTAACCTCAAACTCCTGGGCTCAAGGGGTCCGCCTGCCTCAACCTCTCCAGTAACTGGGACTACCAAGGTGTGTCACCACGCCCAGTGAATTCTTTTATTTCTTGTAGAGACGAGATCTCAGTCTGTTACCCATAGTGGTCTCGAACTCCTGGCCTCAAGCGATCCTCCCGTCCCAGCCTCCCAAAACTCTGGGATTGCAGACTGAACCATTGCGCCGGACCTGAGCGTGACTTCTGAAGCAGGGCATAAGACACGCTGCCCCTCTACCCGACCTGCCTCGGGGCCCCTGCTCTGAAGGAAGCCCTGTGGGGACACTTGGAGGGCCGAGGAACTGAAGACAGCCGCCCCCCACCACCAGCTGCCCGAGGGAGCCCCAGCCGGGCTTTCCGATGACACAACCCTTCAACTGACGTCTTAGCTGCAGCCTCCTGAGAGATACTAAGATAAAACCACCCAGCCAAGAGGCCGCGGCGAGATAACGCGTGTTTGTCACTGTTGGAAGCCTCTGGGTTTTTTCTTAATTTTCGTGCAGCAACAGGTAATGCCTCTAAGTCCTGAAAGCCAGGCTGGGTTGTCATGGTGGTGCCCAGAACCGCAGGAGAGCTGGGCCAGCCAGAGCTCACTGGAGTCCTGGGATTTGGACCAAACAAGAAGCAAATTTCAGGAAGAGGCACCGAGGCCTCATCCCCTGGGCCTGAAACAGGAGTGGGCCAAGCAGGCCACACAAGCAGTCGACAGCGTGGCTTGTGGCCTAAGGCCTGAGGCCGGCTACCCTCTGTCCCCGGATCCTGCGTCCTGGCAGACACCAGCACACGGGCCGCCTGGACTGTCCTGTCTTGCTCCATCTCGCTTCATTTTGCGGCCAGGAAGCCAGGCCCAGGAACCAGCTCGGCAGCCAGGGAGTCCGGGACAGGTTCAGGGGGCCCGGCCACACCACACGGAGAGCCACATGGGCTTGTGCTTCTCCCCCTCCCTCTTCTCCTCTCCCCGCCTCTCCTCTTCCTCTGTCCCCTTCCCCCTCCCTCCATCTCTCTCCCTCCAGAGTGTTCCTGACCATCCTGGTCCCCAGCGCAGGGCCACGGTGCAAGATCTGCTGAACGCACGGGGCATCGTGATGCAGTAGAAGCACAGACGGCGGGGGCGCCCCGACACACACCCACCGCGGCCACACGGCCCGGCTCCGCTCTCGGCAAGGCCCCGGAGGAGCTAGAGGCGGAGGCCCCAGCCCACACTCGGCCCCTTCGCCCCAGCCTGTCTCTGTGCCACACGCGGAGGGAAGGGCCTTGGACCCGGCCGGGCCTTAGCCCCACGTCTGCTGTCTGTTCGCGGGCCCCACACAGCTGGTACTCGAGCCTGGCCCGTCCTGCTGTCAGAAGCAGACGCAGGCCCTGGGCGTGAGTGTGGGGCCACTTGGGAGGGGATTCAGGGCCCCCTGGCAGGAGCACGCGCTAGAAGTGAGGTGGACGCCCCGGCCGGCCTGACCACTCGGCCCGGCAGGCCCCAGCCCCACGAGGCCTGCCAGGTTAGAGATGCCCCTTGTGGCCTCCAGAGCGAGGGCCTAGAGTCATGGCCCCACGTTCGGGTCTCAGGGCACAACATTTCCGGGCATTTTTTACATGTTCATTTATTTGTTTGTTAGTTTGTTTTCTGAGACAGGCCCTCACTCTGCCGCCCAGGCTACAGCGAGGGGCGCGAGCGTAAGCTTACTGCAGCCTCAAACTCCTGTGCTCACACAATCCTCCTGCCTCAGCCTACCATGTGACTGGGACTACAAGTACTGTGTGTCCCCATGCCTGGCTTATTTTTTAAATTTCTGTAGAGATGACATCTCAGTATACTGCCCAGGTTGATCTTGAACTCCTGGGCTCAAGCCATCCTCCCTTGTAGGCCTCCCAAAGTGCTGGGATTACAGGCATGAGCCACCACACCCAGCCTGACTTGATTTAAAAAGTGTTTCACTGCTGAAATGCTTGAAGTCCGTGGAAATGGAGAGTGGTATACCTAAAACTAAAGGAATTTACACTCACAACTTAAGGAAGGTGCCCCAGGGGCTCTGCTAACACAGCAGGAGACCAGCCACGGGGCCTGACATACCTTAGTCCAGACTCCCTTTCCCTGCTCTCAGACTACTCCAGTGCCTTCTGGAAGGCTCCACGCAGGCCCTGGGCTGACTCCTTCTCCTCCACCTCACACAGCCCCTGCCCACCCCACCCACCTCCCACCAGACCTCACCTCCCCGACTGGGAGGCACTCTGGCCTTAGAAATGTTAATTTCTGACGGTGAAGCCCAGCATGGCTGTGGAGCCCCTCATCCAGCCACTCTTGGGGACCCTCTGGGGAGCCCTGGCCCCTGCCTGAAGTCCCGGCTCTGTGATATCCTGCAGGTATTCCACTCAGTGGTTTCCAGGAGACCCCTCAACTCAGCTACCCCGGCAGCCAGCCCTTGAGCCCTATTCCAACCTCCTTCAAAACCAGAGTCGCCCCCAGCCTCCCAACCTCCCAGTCGCCAAGCTTTGAGCTCCCGTGTGCAGGAGACACAGTCAGAGACTGAGATGCAGAGAGAAGGGCAGTCCTTGGGAAATCACCCCCCAACACCCCACACTTGCATCGAGAGAGATCCCGGGGTCTAACAAGGCTGCTGGAAGTCACTTAGTCTGAGCCCCTGGCTCCAGGTGGGCTGCCTCTATGGAGATGCCTTCCGGACGGCTACCCTAAATCCCTCCTGGACTTCACTGGATCATTCTGCAAATTTCCTGGACCCCAAGGGCATCATGCCCACCCCTGTAAGCCCCCCTGTTTCTCTGCCTTCCCTTGAGCGGGCTGAAAATCTACAGGTCATGGACAAAAAGTGGACTTGGGTGCTTTTCCCGATGAGGAAAAGCAGAAGTTTCGAGGCCTCGAGGAATTTTTGAAGACTCCGTGAAATGAATCAGAAGGTCTGGACGCTGTGTCTTCAGAAAGTCCCTTCTGGGGCGGGGGCCAGATTTTTGCCTCTGGCGTGGGTCCAAAGCTCTCCCCGGGCTTGAGCAGGGACCGGAGGCCACCGGTGCTGTGTTCTTCTCCAGGTAAGCCTCCCCACCCAGGGGTCAAGGCAGGGGGCTCCCTACCCTGAGGGCCCAGGACTGGGAGGTGGAAGGTCCCGCTCCCTCTGCTCTGTCTCGGAGGCCTTGGCTGCCCTGGGCTCAGCGAGGGCTCTCCAAGAGAGTCCAGGCAGGCCACGCTCTCTTCCTGTTCCTGCCTGAGTCCCAGTCTCTGTCCCTGTGTCCCTGTCTCACACCTTGGCTCCCCCGTGTCCATCTCTCTTAGGAGACTCTGGTCAAACCCACCCCTCTGATGCTTTGGTCTCCTCCTCAGCAACATGAGAGACTGCGATGATATCGTGTTTCCCAAGGGACAGTCTTTTGGATGCCACCTTCAAATTTTTGCACTTTTTAATTTACTATCTATTTGATAAATTTTAGAGACAGGGTCTCACTGTGTTGCCCAGGCCGATCTCAAACTTCTGGCTTCGAGTGATCCTCCTGCGTCAGCCTCCTAAAGTGCTGGGATTACAGGTGTGAGCCACTGCTCTGGCCAACTTGATAGTTTTTAATCTACAGTTTCTGTCTTTAGTAAATATATATATATATTAGTCAGCGTCTCACTCTGTTCCCCAGGCTGTATTAGAGTGACCTTGACTTCCTGGGTTCAGGTGACCCTTCTGCCTCAGCCTTCTGAGTATCTGAGACTACAGGTGTGCACCACCACACCCAGCTAATTTTTCAAAATTTTTTCACAGAGATCAGTTCTCGCTACATGGGCCCAGGCTGGTCTCACACTCCTGGGCTCAAGCGATCCTCTGGCCTCGGCCTCCCAAAGTGCTGGGATTACAGACATGAACCACCGTGCCTGGCCAGTAAATTTATTTTAAATGAACATTCTATGTCACTATTATAAATGGAAAAGCAGCTTCCCTTGCTATAATTAGAAGGAAATGATAACAATAAGCATGCCAATAACAAAATCATGTTGAAAGCTCGGCCTGGATATTTTGGGCTCTGAAAAGAAGGTCCTCCCCCTCCTCTGCTTCCCAGCGCAAGTCTTGAAACCCTCCCGACAGCATCAGTGGCCCCTATTTCCAATTTTGGCAAACACGCGAGCTGAAGAGCTCTGTGGTCCCTTACAGGCCTGCGTCGTAATTCTTCTTCTCTGTGTCTTTCTCTCTTCTTCCCAGCTGCTTTATATATTTCCCTGTGATAATTACAACATACACACAAGTGTAATCCTTTGGCTTCAAAGCGCACGCTTAAAAAAGCTTTTTTTCCCCCCAGAGCCAGCCCACAGAGAGGCCCAGCACTGTGTTTTGGGAGCGATAAAAACCCTGTTTCCAACGTCCCTCCCCACGGGCCCTGACAGATGCCAGAGCGGTTCCTGACAGGAAATCCCCTCTGCCACGTGGACACCCAGAGAAGGAAGCCGGCGGCCTCGCCGGACAGGTCAGCCCCCACCCACAGCTCCAGAAGTAAAAACAGCCCACGGCTTTGGCCCCCAGGTCCAGGAGCCCACGGGCTCTGACGGGCAGAAGGAGACAGTGACACTCGCAGGGACAGCCTGGGAAGACACGGGCACAGCCACGGCCGTCTCCTCCCGTGGCATCCGCAGGTGACTTCCCCAGGCCCAGGGTGGTCCTGACTCTTACACCACATGAGATGAAGACAGCAGAGGAAGAGGTGTCGCTGTCTCCATCTTGCAAAGGAGGAAGCTATGGCTCTGCCCAGGATCAGACCCAGACAAGCGCGTCCCACTCAGACACCCACACGCCTGGACCTTCCTCTCAGCCTGTCTTCCTTCCCTTCATCTCCGAAGGCGGTGCCAAGTTCAAGGTCACGCCAGCCCCCCGACAGAGCCTCTGCCTGCCTCCCCACCACGGTCGGTGCGGTGAGCTTCCACCAGGTTGACCGCCCCATCCCTTCTGACACTCCCGTGGCTCAGCCATCCACGGCCACGCGTGAAGCTGAGCTGAGTCCCCAGAGTGGGGGAGGGGAGAGCTGGGTCTGCTGAAGGCCCCGCCCGTCCCACCACTGCCTGGCAGAGTCCTAGTGGCGGGCAGGGTTGCCCCTCCTGCCTCCCCCACCCTGCGGGGCCGGGACTCCAGCCCTGGCCTCCTCCCGCTTCCCACGGGCAGCTGAGTCCCAGCCACAGAGCCAGGTGCCCACGGCAAGTCCTACCCTGAGCCACGCCCACCACCCAGCCTGTCCCACAGCCCCGGCCTCAGGTGGTAGATCCCGTGGCGGTGGCCCCAGGACGTGAGAACTGTCTTGCAGGTGGTGCCCGCCCTCTGCCAAGTTTCTGCTTGGGGCTTCTCAGAGGCGGCAAAACTGGAGGCCCCATCTCAAGACCAACCTTGTCTTAAAGGCCGTGAGTAGAGCTCAACTTAAGATGAAACTTATAGCCGGCGGGGTGGTGCATGCCTCCAATCTCAGCAGTTTGGGAGGCTGAGGAGGAAGGATTGCTTGAGGCCAGGAGTTCAAGACCAGCCAGCCTGGACAGCATAGCGAGACCCATTTCCACCAAGAGTATAAATTTTTTTTTAATTTTTAAAAAGCAGGTGAGCCCTCTGGTGGGCCTAGATCCCTGGCTCCTGCAGACAGGGCCTCACGTGAGGGGGCTGTCTGTCCTCACAGCTGGGGGGTCTTGGGGAATGTCAGGCCCAGCTGGTCCCATCACTTTTCCTACCAAGGGTCCTTTGTATTCCCTGAAAGAGTCTTTTTACCAAACCAACCACAATTTCCAGTAGCATGGTTTATCTTGCTTGCTTCATTTGCATTGATCGAGGACACGAGGAACCCATCAGCCCCCGGGCGGCGGGGAAGACACCGCAGGACACTCAACATGGGCCCATCTGTTCCTTTTCTGGACGCTTTCTGGTAAGTCCTTTCTTTTACCCATTGTTTTGGTTTCCCAGGACTATAGAACAAAGTACCAGCGGCCGGGTGGCTTAAAGCAGCAGCCACGTGCCATCCCGTGGTTCTGGAGGCCAGCATCAGAGGTCATGGGGCGGGCAGCGCGCTGAGGAAGAACCCCTTCCAGAACGCTCTCCTGCTGCCCCTGGGCTGGGGCAGGGTCACATCGGCCTCCACCTCGTCTTCTGGGGGCCTCTCCCCTCTGCCTCTGGGTCTAGTCCTCTTCTCTTCTCAGGACAACCATCATTGGTCTGGGGCTCCCCCTGAATCCAGCCTGATCCCCCCAAGGTCCTTAACTCAGTTACATCTGCAAGGACATTATCTCTCAATAAGGTCACCTTCCCGGGCACCAGACACAGAGCTTGGACACGCTCTTTTGGGGCCACCTGCAACCCACTCGCTGGTGAACTGTAAGTTCCCTGTGGACGGAGGAGGTTTCTGTCTCGCTGGTGTTAGACCCTCAGTGTCTTAGCAACCGTCATTCAGTCACACTCACCGAATGAGTAAATTCGACTCAAAAGCCACGAAGCCACCTTTTCTCCTGGGTGAGTAAGAAAAGACTGTGCTGTACTTCAAAAACATGGTAGATGGTTATTTCTCCTCGTGTCCAAATACCAGAAGCATAAAAATAACAAAGTTGGCTGGGCGTGGTGGCCCATGCCTATAATCCCACCATTTTGGGAGACCAAGGCAGGAGGATCGCTTGAACCCATGAGTCCAAGACCAGCCTGGGCAACATAGTAAGCCTGCATCTCTATGAGAAATGTTCATGAATTTAGCTAGGCATGGTGGCCCGCGTCTGTAGTGCTTGCTACGCAGGAGGCTGATGTGAGAGGATCTCTTGAGCCCAGGAGTTGAGGCTGCAGTGAGCTAGGATTGTGCCATTGCGCAGCAGCCTGGGTGACACAGAGAGACCTTGTCTCTAAAAAAAAAAAAAAGAGAGAAAGAAAAAAGACGGAGAGAACCATTGATTGACTATCAGAAAAGGAGGGGGCGAGAAAGCCCATCCGTTTGAGCACTTGAGGAGCAGCCGCAGCCTCCCCCCAAGGCAGCCCCCTTCTCAGGCCGCCCCCTGGTCCTCCTGCTGCTTGACAACCCGGCAGGGGGCCCGCACTCAGCCCACATAGAGCCCTTGGGCCACGGCTCGCAGCGGGCTCCCTCTCTCTCCAGCCCACGTGGGGTCTTCTGAGCATCGGCTGGCACCCGGCCACCCTTCCCGACATGCAGGTCTTCCCACCATTTCTCTCCGAATGGGATCCAGGGAAGGACTGATGGATCCTCAGACGAAAACACTGGCCGTCCCCATGTTGGCCCTTCATCCTGCCAGATTGCATCATTTTTTTACAGAGTGGGCAAGATAGGTCACGTCCACGGCGAGGTGGGGTGCTGGACAGAAACAGGTGAGAGAGAGAGATCGGGAGTGACGAGGCTCTGCAGAGTCAAGTGCGTCCTGCACACGGCGTGGGGAGGTGATGGCTTGTATTAGAGGTGAGGCCAGCCTCTCCGAGGGGTGATGGTCATCTGCGTCTGAGTGACCGGAGGGAGCCTGCCCGGAAGACCAGCATGAACAAAGTCCCTGGGCGGTGGCGGCCCTCCCCTACCCACCCACCCCCTTCCTCGCCCGTTCCTCACGCCTGGTCACCCCCCGCCACCCAGCTTCCAGTTCCCGGTGTCCCGGCTGCTTCCTCTCTCCAGACCTCAGGCTTCTCCCAAACAGAGTCAACCCCGGACAACCGCCCGAGGCAGGAGGCCGGTTTTCAAGGCCCTGGGGATGGCTTTCAAGACAGGCGGTCCAGAAGTGAATGTCAGTGACACAGAGAGAAGAGGGCCAGGGGCCCCTCGGGCAGCCCAGGCCCCTCCCTGGGCGTCCTTCCCCAGGGCACCCATCCACTTTGCCGCAGAAAGAACCACAGTCCAGAGGCAGGCAGAGAGGGCTGCCCGCGGGTGCTCGGCAGCCTGCAGTCTCAGGGAACCCAAGCTCTCCCCCGAGCCTGCAACCCCTGATACCCAACCAGTCTTCAAAGCCTCCACTGCTTCGAGACCCCAGTCAGCAGCCCCGACCTCCTGGCACCATCAGCCCCAAATCCCATGTGGTCATCCCCAAGGCTTCGGGCCCAGTACCCTCCCTGACCCCAGCCACGGCCATCATCTGTGCCCTTGGAAAGCTCTTTAGGGACAGCAGTTTCCTGAGTCCGCCAGGGCCCAGTGCTGGGCCTGGCAGATAATTGTGCTGCCTGTGCTTGCTGAAAGGAGGGGAGGGGAGGGGAGGACCAGTCAAGGGAGGAAGGACACCTGAGTCTTCACTCCCAGGAGGGCAGGCCCGTTGGGAATGGATGCCATTTTCCCCCTGCATATTTGGGGACGCCTTTGCTCTTCCTTCTGGTCTCCCCAGGTGCAGAGCCTGAGGGGCTCAGAAACTGTCCCCTTCTCTCCAGGGTGTGGGGTCAGCCCACATCTTTGTGGGAACTAGTTCAGACTGTCTCAAGCAGGTCGAGAGGGGGAAGGAAGAGGGGAGGGCCTGCAGGAAGAAGGGAGG
This sequence comes from Carlito syrichta, assembly GCF_000164805.1. NCBI lineage: Eukaryota > Metazoa > Chordata > Mammalia > Primates > Tarsiidae > Carlito > Carlito syrichta. The sequence goes on along the minus strand of NW_007010984.1, from coordinate 38,745 downwards.
CATGCTGACAGACCCCTGCCCTGCTGGCCACACCAGCCCCTCTGATCACACCTGCCCCTGATCACAGCTGCCCACGGGCCACACCAGCCCCTCTGATCACACCCACCCCACTCACTATCCCTGGCCCACTGGCCACACCTTCCCTGCTGACCCCTGCCCTGCGGACCACACCCCTGAACCCCGACACGCCCCCCCTGATGTGCTCCTCCCCCATCC
>NW_007010984.1:34372-37908 GCF_000164805.1 Carlito syrichta | reverse complement strand
CCCTCCCTGCCTCCGCCCCTCCCTCTTCTGCCGCCGCCTCCGCCCTCCTTTGGGTCCCTTCCAAACCCACCTCTGCACACCTGGCTCCCTGGCCTCCTTCGTCCCACCCTCACTGCCAACACCCTCTTCCGAATGCGCGGATCCGGCCACATCCCTCCTCTGGTTAAAAACCTCCAGCGAGTCTCCGTCGGATCGTCCGGAGACAAGACAGCCCCATCCTAGCGAAATCCACCTTACCTCTCCGACTGTGCCACTGGCACAAGTCTGAGCACTTTCTCCACGCCAGCGAGACAACGTCGAGGGAGATCTCATTCTTGTCCCCACTTGCCGTGGGGAAAACTGAGGCACCCGCCCCAGGTCACACAGCTAGCAGATGCGTCTCCGGGATTTGAAAGGCATCCGGCCTCCTTAGGCTGCCAGGGAAGGCCATCTGTGCTGGCGTTCCGCCCTCTGCCTCCCAGGCAGTGTAGGCTCCCCAAAAGGCATCGACACCCCTCACTTCCACACCCGTGCCCTTGCCAGGCACATTCTGTCCCGTGCAGAGAGCTTCCCCGCCTCCGACACCGACTCAGTGCCGCTTCCTGGAAGTCTGTGCCCTCTGCTGAGCTCAACCCCAAAGCAAGAACCCATTAATGAGGCCCCACGGTCTGCATGTGGCCACTGACATCGACATCTCCTCTGGTCTCCTTAGAGGCCAGAGGCTGGAGTGGCATCTCCCTCTGAGTCCCTGTAGACCCGCAACAAGGTGAGGAGCCCAAGGAAACACTTGTGGATGAACAAATGAATGAATGAATGAATATTAACAACACCTCTGTGAGGTCATGACCACAAGGCTTGCAGGAAAATACAGTTCCTCAAGAGCACAAGATTTGACTTCTTTCTAGGTCAAAGCCAGGTAGCATGGCAGGAACACCTAAGTCAGCGAAGTGTCCAGCACTGTGTCGCTGGGAGGTGGGATGGGGCTGGCGGCTGGCAGGTCCCCAGCAGCACCCTCTGCTCCCAAGCAAGGTGACTCAGACCTCACCCCATCCAGCCTGCAGCCTACCACAGCAAGGCGTCACCCCCAGGATGCTGTCTTGCACTGGGCGCCCGTCTGCCCAGGAGGCAGAGAGGAGGCCAGGGTGGGGTGCGAGGTGCAGTCAGACTTTCCAGGACAGGTTAGAGCCCTGGCCCCTCATCTCCGCACAAGCACCTGGGGTGCTTCAACCAGAAGGTCACACCCGGCCCCTCCCCAGTCCCACTGGGAGCCTGAGTAGGTGGCAGGCCCACACAGTCCGTGTTCCAACATCTCCTCGGGTGTTTTCTGGGGCCGCCAGGGTTGAGGATCGCCGGCTTAAGCAACACAGCAGGGCAGGCGGGAACAACGAGCTGGGCACAGCAGGGCAGGTGGGCGCAGATGCTGGTGCCCCAGGCAGGGCCCCCTGTGGTGGGAGGGGACAGACGTGCACCTGGAGAGAGTCAACAACCCCAATGAGCAAGAAGGAACTCGCAGAAGGAGGCGGCTGTGTCGAGCCAGAGGAGCCCAGGTGAGGTCATCTGGGGCTGGGTGGGGGCCCAGGAAGGCAGGCCTGGCGACGCCATGGAGACCAGGCTGGGAAGGCCACACCTGCTCCCTCTAGAGGACACGGAGGCAGCCCAGTGCACCATGGGCATGGCAGTCATGTGTCATGATCCAGGGCCTCACCAGCGGGTAGACAGGATATTCTGTCTAGGTGGATCCTGGCATCTGAAACGGCCACCGTACCTATCGGCGATCTGCTCTGCATGGGTTTCTTGTGGGTTTAGAATTCTAAAAATGGATCCACGTGGTCCAACATCTAAGTCTTTGTCGCTCCGGTGGGGTGGCATGTCCTTGAGTCTCCCAGTCTTAGACCAAGAGGGAAGGAACGGTTGGAATGTTATGATCACACGAGGACTGGGTTCACAGTTCTTCGACAACAGAGAGAGAACAAGAGAGACAGAGAGACACAGCCTCACTTGCAGCGTCCCCTCTTGTCCGGCATTTCACTGTGAAGATGTCTTTTAATCCGTCAGCCCCCGCTGGAGATGATGACTTGGCTGAGGGACCCTGCCTGGTCGCTGCCATCACAGTCAAACGCTGGGGGGGTTTTGTACAGAATCAAGCACACTTGAGGAGTTTACTCTCTAGTTTAAGTGTTGATGGACTTCATTTTATGATTTGGGGTTCTGAGGAAGGAAAGGAGGCCTCGTTCTCCATGAATTGTGACACGAGGTGCCCTTTGGTTTTTTGTTTGCTTGTCATATAAATTCTTTTCTGTATTTTCTTTTGTTAAAGTAGTTTTTCTTTATTTCAATAGCTTTCAGGGGACAAATCATTTCTGGGGACACGGCTGCATTGTAAGGTGGCAAAGAAGCCCGGACTTTCAGTGTCCCCACCACTGCCACCGGTGCCCACAGTCCCCAAGAGGGGATTTCCAAAGTGCACAAACTGTGCAAAGAAGAGAGAGATCGCGGGTAGCTGTTCACTGAAGGATGCACTGAGGATCCGGTCTGTGCCTGGCCCCGCTCAGAAACTTTCCGGGAAGAGGAGACATCCCACGAGGGTGTTAAAGAGGGCTGGGTTAGCAGGCCCATCAAGAGTGGCGGGCCATGAAGACGGGAAAGGCCCAGCACTCCAGGGAAGGAAGTGTACCACCTAGCATATGGCATTCGAAACGTCTGTTCTGATCAAAAGCAGAACAGTTCACCTAAAATCAACTTACCGATGGACATCTCGGAGGGCTTTTCTGAAATTTTGCTTTAGTTGAAATTAGTTTGGGTTTCACCAAAGCTGCTCCACCCGCGCCCGTTCTGGTAGACTCATCGGTTCAGTTCTGCCTGACTGAATGTCCGTTTCACATGGGTTTCACGTGGGATTCCCGTGACACACACCAAACACTTAACACTTAAATACGTGCACAATGTGCACTTGATCGAGCCAGTTAATGAATCTACTCCTCAAGAAGTACTAAAGCAATAGACTATGTTGAAAAATCTAGGAGGGAGAAACCAGTCCTGTCTATGACCTATAAATTCCTCAGCATTGCAATATGTACAAATGCTGAATCTTGAGATGAACCCAAAGCTTCCTTCCTCAAAATCATAGGCTCAGGGTACTAAAAAACAAACAACAAAAGAGAATCCAGTTACCTCTGGCCAGTGACGGCACAGTGGTTAGGCGAACTGACTGCACCTAAAAACATTTACTAAGTTGAAAGTAGAACGCATCGAAACTAAAAATGTTAATGGGATAACTTGAACATCAAAGGAATAGCCAGCAGCTGTCACAAATGCTCATCCAGAGTGCATTTCTGTGACCTTTAGTTTTTCGGCTTTTTAAAAAACAAGTTTCTGGTAAATTGGGAAATGCCCTCACGCCGACGATTTGCGGAACCAGGCTTCTGGCAGGCCCCTTTTCAGAGAACTGGGTTTCCCTGAATGACCCGAAGCCGCCTTGGCTCCCTGGACGCCTCTTTGCCCTGGTCACTCCTCCCGGCCTTCTGGGCCTCGTGAGCCGTGGGGGGGGGGGGGGGGGA
>NW_007010984.1:29297-34152 GCF_000164805.1 Carlito syrichta | reverse complement strand
GCCCTCTGCCCTCCTGGGTCTCCAAGGCCGTTCGCCTCAGGAGCCCAGCTTCCAGAAGACATTCCGCCCCTGCGTCCCCACCAGCCTCTCCCCCAGGCTCCAGCCCTCCACCTGAAAGGAGCACCCCGGGCCCACTTCTGACCCTTGAACTCCACTCCCAGTCCTTTCTGGCGCCTCACTCCAAGACCTGAACCGAGCCACTTCCTCTCCTAGATCCCCAGATTCCCTTTTGGGTCTCCCAGGGCAATAGACACAGACGTTTCTGCCGCTTTCTTGTTGCACTGTGGCCCCATGGACACCCTCAGGAATGGGCTCATCAGAGAAGAAGGACTGGCCTCAAACCTCCGGCCCCTAAGACCCTGTCTGCCCCAGACAGAGCAGATCTTCCAGCTCCCGGGGCCAACTGGGAGGCTGCGTCTCTCTCCTTCCTTAAGTTTCTCCCCAACTGGCCGTTCCTCGACTCCTTTTTTTCTTTTTGAGTTGGAGTCTCACTCTGTCGCCCAGACGGGAGTGCAGTGGCCCCTCCCGGCCACCGCAGCCTCGACCTGCTGGGCTCCGGCCATCCTTCCGCCTCAGCCTTCCGAGTGGCTGGAACTACAGGCGCGCGCCACCACGCCCAGCTGATTTTTGGATTGATTGTAGAGATGAGGTCCTCGACTTCTTAATCAGCACACAGCCCTCTTGGCAGGGGGCAGACCCCTGCCCAGCTCCAACTGCCAAGGCCGCAGCCCTGCAGTGGACGCTGGGCTTCCCTGCTGCTGGGTGGGCTGCAGAGCTGGGTACCTTGGCACCGGGATTCTGGGCCATACTCCCAGGAAATGATGAATGATCTGGTAGGGAGAGAATCCCAGAACTCATGCCAGGGCTTCCGTGTCTCCTCCACGACGTCCCACCTCCACCCTCACACCCAAGTCACGGTTGCATGATTGAGAGATTTGTCAGGAATACCTGCTGCTAGGACAGAGTGTCCGCTATGTGGCAAGGATGGCACTGGGCCAGAGGCAGACAGTCACCTCAGGACACACTCACTGCAGCTCCAAGAGTCCGGTCACATGAGTGGGCTCTGGGGGCTCTCTCAGCCTCCTGCAGGTGGTTGGCCAGGTACTGGCCTCACAGTGTCCAGTGGCCCAGGTATTAGTAATCTCATTTTCCAGGCAAGAACACTGAGGCTCAGAGAGGTCAAGGTATTCCCTGGAGGTCACATCAGTGCAAATGGCAGATGTGGGATTTACACACCTCTGTCTCGTTCTGAAGGCCACAGGCAGGGCACAACCATTAATAAGCATCACTATTAAGTGATGGTGTGGCTCTCTGTTGTTGTCACAAGAAAGGTTGTTCATGCCGGGCTCAGTGGCTCAGCCTGTAATCCCAGCACTTTGGGAGGCCGAGGTGAGTGAATTGCCTGAGCCCACGGGTTTGAGACCCACCTGTGCAACTTGGCGAGAACTCATCTCTACAATAAATCAAAAATTAGCCAGGGGTGATAGCGCACACCTGTAGTTCTGGTGACTTGGAAGGCTGAGGCGGAAGGATCGCTGGAGCCCAGCAGGTTGAGGCTGCAGTGGCCGGGAGCATTCACGGCACTCCAGTCTGGGTGACAGAATGAGACTCCAACTCAAAAAAAAAAAAGAAAGAAAAGGTATTCACAATACAACATTAAATGGAAAAAATAGGTTACAGAGCCATCTGTAGGATACCATTTCTAGGAAAGAAAGGTATGTTCAAACGCCCCTTTTGTGATGTGCATGAATGAATAGAAAAGAAAAAAAAAGTGTGTTCCAAAATATTTACACACGGTCTTTGAGTAGAAAATTGTGTGCTGTTTCTGCTTTCCCTACTTTATTTTGCTATCTGTGCTTGTGGAGGAGAGGAAAAGAACATTTCCTCTATCCGCTCAGTATCAGGGACTGGTATTTGCAAATTAAACTCACAAGAAACAGATTAAAGGTCTATTTCACATGCACACAGGAGCCTCCCAGGAAAGATGTGAAAACTCAAAGAAATGGTATGTGAGAGTTTATATACCATCTTAACAAAGGATGATAAACTGTGGAGAAGCAGCAAGAAAAAAGGAACAGGGGGTGGAGCTTCTAGAGGCAGGAAATTATGGGAAGGCAAACATGTGAGAGAAAGTAATGGAAGATAAGGGTCATTTTAGCAGGGTTTGTTGTGCCATCTCTAGTGACATGGTGTCTCTGGTGATTAGGAGTCACCCAGTATGGGAGGGTGGGGGGACACCCTCACAAAGGGAAGTTTATGCCCTGCTTTTAGGCAAAAAGGAGGTGGGCAGAGAGTTCCTCCCCTGTTTTTTTGTTTATTTTTTGAGTTGGAGTCTCACTCTGTTGCCCAGGCTGGAGTGCAGTGGCATGCTCCCAGCCACAGGAGCCTCAACCTGCTGGGCTCTGGCCATCCTTCCACCTCAGCCTTCTAAGGAGCTGGAACTACAGGCATGCACTACCACACCCGGCTAATTTTTGATTTAGTGTAGAGATGAGGTCTCGCCAAGTTGCCCAGGCGGGTCTCAAACCCCCGGTCTCAGGCAATCCACTCACCTCGGCCTCCCAAAGTGCTGGGATGACAGGCTGAACCACTGAGCCAGGACCTGTCTGCTGTTTTTAAATACTCAGAACAATCCTTATGCCAAAGTGGCCAGTGTTGGCAGGCCACACTCTGATCCCCCTTACTTATCTTATCCTACTGACCTCTTTTTCAATGAACATGGGTAACTTTTATAATCAGAAAAGAAAATAAATAAAGATGTCTCTATTTAAAGAAGGAAATGATGTGTGACTCTCTCTGGGATCCTCGGGAATCAGGGATGCTGGAGTCGAGTTGCTTGAAGGGGCCTTGGTGGCCAGTCAGGGCTGGGGGGGCACATCTCCCTGACTTCTGTCTCCTGTGCTTAACCCTGGGGGAGGCACCCACGCAGCCCCTGCAGTCCCCTTATCCTCTGTCCTGGACTCCATGCTGAGAATAGCAAAGCAGGGAGCACACATGGCATGCGGGAAAGAGCCAGGAGAAGCTTGGACAGATGCGAAGGGCTGTGCAACTCTGCACACGTCTCACCCTTCCCTGGGCCTTAGTCTCTCGGCTGTAAAATGAGAGTGTTGGACCGATGGTTCCCAAGTCCCTTTCTGATGGCCAGCGTGAGACGTTTTCTTTCCCTTTCCTTCCCAGGAACGCCAGTTCTCTCACTCCTCTGTCTCCCCGCCTTAAAGTGGGCCCGGCTGAGCCCAGGCAGGGAGGCAGCTAACCTACACTTCCCAGCAGAGCATACCCCAGACTTCAGGCCTGACTCCCCATGCATGAGGCCTTGAGGTTGACCAGACCCTCGGAGTCGCTGACCCCTCACTCCCTGCTGGGAATGTGTCCCAGCCTAGGGAAGGGCTGTCCAAGGACCCCTTCAATACCAGCCACAGACAGAAAGGCTGACGGTGGTAGAAGAGCCTAGGCTTGGCCTGGGACTCGTATGGTGAGGCCTGTCCAGCTGCAGGAGGTCAAGGGGCCACCTTTCCCCTTTGCTCCTGCCACCTGGGATCCCTGCGGCCTGCAGCACCCCGTAATACAGCCTCCCTCTAAGCAAGACCAGAGTTCAACAGTCCAGGACCCCCTGACTTGGTCAGAGGCTTTCACAGTCCCACTGGGGAGACAGAACTAAGACACTGGAAGCCAAGAAGGAACAAGTGGCTCTCGATGTGCCAGTGAGTTTTTCCTCCACACACACACCTGGCTCCCCTCTGCTCTATACTCCCCCCTTTTAAAGGCTTGTAGAGATGGGGTCTCACTGTGCTGCCCAGGCTAGTCTTGAATTCCTGGGCTTCAGTGATCCTCCTGCCTCGGCCTCCCAAAGTGCTGGGATGACAGGTGTGAGCTACTGTGCCTGGCCCCTCCACACCCTCCTAATGTGGCCTGGGGAGGGACTGGCAGAGAGACACTGGCCCCAAACCATGTGACGGCATCAGGTCTGCCTCTGCTCAGAGCCAGAAGAGATCAGACTGCTGGCTGGGCCAGGGGTCCCCCAGGTGAGGGAAAGGGGAGGAGTGCTGCAGGCCGGTAGGACTTAGTGGAGGAACGCTTCCGGAAGGGAAAGGAAGGCGGAGCGCCAACACCCGAGGAGAGAGGAAGGCCTGAGCAGCCAGACCCGGGGTGGAGGGTGCCAGGGAGCGGGGCACACCCTGGAGGCTGGCTGGGCCCAGCTGGGAAGCAAGCACCCGCAGGCACTCCGGGGAGGCTCCACGTTCCTGCCAGCAGGCAGTTTCTCAGGACAGAGGTGAGCAGCCCCCTGCCTGGGGAATGCTGTCTCCCCAGGAGACCAGGTGAAGCCCCCTGGGGACTGTCCACTTGCTCAGCATCCTCGCCCCCCTTCAGATTCCTGATCTAAGCTCAGACTCCAGGGCTGGGGGCGGGGGGGGGGAGAAAGAGACTCCTCCAACGAGCACTGAATGATGAGTAACCCTGATTATTAAACGCCTTCTGTGTGCATCATGCCACGCCCTGGGAGCACAATAATAGGACAGTGCAGCACAGGCCTGAGGGACTGTGAGCCTGGGAGAAGGAGAAAAACCCAGAGACCGCTGGTTACCGAAAACGAGGGAAGCCAGCCCTCCGAGACGGGCTTCTCACCCGCTCCCCTCTCCCCACAGCTCCTCCGGGCCCAACGGATGCCTCTCAGAGCAGCCCACCGCCCGAGCCCTAATGCCCGATGTCCTTGGGTGGGCATCTGGCCAGGTTCCAGCCCCTGATTCCACCCCCGCCTCTCCACTTGGGACCACCGACTCGTCCCAGCTGCCACCGCTGCCCGTTTTTTGGGTTTTTTTTTGAGTTGGAGTCTCACTCCGTCACCCAGACTGGAGTG
>NW_007010984.1:26614-29277 GCF_000164805.1 Carlito syrichta | reverse complement strand
TCCTTCCGCCTCAGCCTTCCGAGTAGCCAGAATTACAGGCGTGCGCTACCATGCCCGGCTCATTTTTGACTTATTGTAGAGATGAGGTCTTGCTGCCCAGGCGGGTCTCGAACCCACGGACTCAGGCAATCCACTCACCTCATCCTCCCAAAGGCGCGGGATTACAGGCTGAGCCTCCGAGCCCGGCTCGCTGTCCCAGCTCTAACGCTGCGAGCCCAACTCCCGGGGGACCCTGAGTCCCAGGGGGCCCCCGTCCCGGGGCTCTCCCATCGTCCCAGCCCCCTCCCGTTCCAGGTGCCTCCCCACATCTCGGGGGCCCTGTGTCCTGGGATACCCCCACCGCCCAGCCCCATCCACATTCCAGGCTCCCCTCATGGCCTGGGACACTGCCCATGTCCCAGGACCCCTCCGCATCGCAGGACCCCAGCAGCCCTGGGGTCCCTCACATCCCGGGACTCCTCCCACCTCCCCTCTGACCCCACGTCTGGCCCCCACCGTGTCCCAGGACCCCTCCCACCCCGTCCCCCATGTCCTAGGGCCTCCATGTCCCAGCATCCCCCGTGTTGGCCTCCCCCACATCCTGGGCCACCCCATGTCCCAGGACCCCTCCTCCACGTCCCAGGACCCTGGCGTCCCAGGGCCCCCCGCCCTGCAGACAAATCGGATGGCCACTCAGCCCACTCTCCTGAGCACTCGGCCCCAGTGCAGCCGCCTTCAGTGTCCCCAGGGAACGGCCCCATATGATGCTGTATTCCGCGTTTTGCAGAGAAAGATCATGAAGGAAAAAAGCAAAAAGCAACCGCCTGCAATCACAGCAGCTTCCTAAAAGGACATCCAGCACTGAAAATACAGGAAGAGCATATTCTTGGAACTCTAAAAGCTGGATACAAAGCCTCTCGTTTTCTTTATTTTCCCACACAGACCCTGGAAAACTTACCCTTGGACCAGCTCAGCACTGAGGAATCACAACTTCAGAAGCTCAGGCTTCTTCGGCCCCTGTCCGGGGACTTTCTGGAGGGAACGCCCCCACCTCGGGACAGGTTGTCCTTTGCCACCTGCTCCCTGCTCAGATATTGGTCGGAACTGAGGCTGCCCCGGCCCGTTTTCTGGTCTCATCTCCTCATCGGCTTCTTCTCCCTCCGTGGGGGTGTGTGTCACCCCCCCACCCCGGCTTCCCCACCCATCCCAGGCCAAGGCAGGACAGGTCTGCCCCAGCCCTGAGGCTGGAAGGGGCTGGAGGGCAGGGGGCAAGGCCCCGAGGACAGTCTGGGAGGAGCAAGGAAGCCTCGGGTGACCACAGGAGACTGAGGCGACCCCCGAAGAGGACCGGTAAAGGAGAAGCAAAAGCTCCCCGGGCTTTGAGCTCAAAGGAGGGTGAAGCGGACAGGCCCTACCGCAGCCATGCCTCCCTGGGTGTGCGCGCCTGCCGCCGGTGTGTGCCCCACTGTGGGTGTGTGCCACGCAGGTGTGTGCTGCTGCAGGTATGAGCCCATCACAGATGTGTGCCCACGGCAGGTGTCTGCCCGCCGCAGGTGTGATCCGCCACGGCTGTGTGCTGCCCCAAGCGTGGGGTGGGAATGGCTGCCCACTGTCCTGAGCGCTTGGCCCCAGCGCAGCGGCCTCCAGTGCTCTCCACCACAGGTGTGTGCCCGCCGCAGGTGCGTCTTCACCACCACCCAGGGAGCACTGCAGACTTGGCACGGCCACAGCTGGAGCTAAGATCTCAGTCAGACAAAAGCAAAAGCAAACCCCGCTTCACGGAGGAGCCCCCGTGGCAGGCTGCTGGCTGCCAACCGGGCTGAGATGAAGCATCCCGACCCCAGCCCAGATGCCCGAGCCTCCCCCGCTCCGCAATTTCAACCTGGGTCTCAGTTTCCCCACCTGCAATGTTAGGATCGCAGATCTGAGAACCGGGATACCGGGAGCCCTGGGAGCTCCGTGGTGACAAGCAGCCGAGCACAGGCTAAAGACTAAACCACAGGCACCCACGCGAGCCCAAGTGCACAGAAGGCTCTGCCCGCCACAGGGGGTGGACGGCCCTGCACCCCAGAGCCTCGATCCCTCCCCCTCCCTCTCCCCAACTCCACCCCAAGCAGCAGGGGCCATGTCAGAGCGGGGTCTCCGGCAGCAACTGCAACAGCCCAGGGTCGGCAGGAAGAACCTCCCAGCTCGGAAGCGCCTCCCCTGGGGTCCCCCAGTCTCTGCCTGGGAACGGCCCCCTTCCACACCCCCTCGGCTATCACAGTGCCCTGGCCCTGGGCTACTCTGCACGCCTGGGTGACATTAACACAAAGCGGGTCTGATCTCCAGGGCCATCTCCTGACAGAGCCTGGGGGACCCTGTCGCAGATACAAGTGCCCACATGCAGGGACACACAGACGTGCAAAGAGACACACACACATCCAGACACACACAGTGGCACGGACCCAGACACACAGGCACACGTGCACAAATACACACAGACACACACAAAGATACACAGTATGTGCAGACACAGAGACACACAAGCATCCAGACAACACACACACACCCACAGTGACACAGACACACACAGATACACACACACACATATGGCAACACAGACACGTGCACACATACACATACACATATGTGCAAATGCACACATAGACACACAGTGACAGGGACCCAGACACATAGGGACA